>NW_022107431.1:58195573-58231264 GCF_000313985.2 Echinops telfairi | reverse complement strand
TGAGAAGAGCGTTTCCATTCACTATGGCTGGAGAGTAGAGAAAGGGGGGAGTAGAGATGAGAGAAATGAATGAAGTTGGGGAGGAAGCAAGAACCCAAATAATGAAGAACCTGACAGCATGAATGGGCTTAAACTTCATCCTCATAAGCCAGTGTTCCTAAAACCTGGAATGCTTTTTCAAAGCTCCTAAATGAATTTGGAAAGCATCCAGGAAAGGAATGGGCAACCCAGGGAAAAAAATACAGCAAGCGGAACACCCCTAACCAAACACAAGAGCCCAGCCCACCCCCACTCCACACAAAGCCTGGAAGCCAATGCCCTGACCCATGTCCTCTGCCTCACCTGTCTGTATCCCACCTGTAGGGCAGTACAAGAGTCTGAGGGATGGGGCTTTAAAGCCATCCGAGGTACAGTAATGGTAACTAAAGGAGAGCTGCTTTACTCTTAAAAAGAAATCTTAGAGGACCAGAAATACTAATTGCCTGAACAGACATTCAAAGACCCAGACCTGAAATTCCACTTCCAAGAAACTATTCTAAGGGAGCCATAAGAATTACAATTCAAGAGGAAGACTTGAACGAGCACGGCAATCCTTAAAAGGAAATCATTAAATAAAACAGAGAGAAAAATACTATGCAGTGATTAAAAATCAGGCTCTTTTAAGAATCTTTCATCAGACAACACTCACAATATGTCAGGTAAGGGAAATCAGGTCACAAAGCAGTGCACAGAGCATGATTTCTTATTTCCAAAAATTAAAGCTGTCCCCCTTCACCAGAACTAAGAACATGCTCTGCCTTTTTTTTTTTTTTAAAGGAACATGCTCTAAAATAAAGTAGGGAGGGGGGAAAAGCAGGAAGTAATGAATAAAAGTTGTGATTTGAAAGTTTTCTGCACTACCTTTTAATTTGGGGTTTCTAAATTCCCTACAATAGGCAGGTACACACTGTTTGTCTCAAATGAGGCAGTGAGGTTTATTTGAAAGGCTTGAACACGTGGAGGGCGTGGGGTGGGGATCTAATCAGGAGCCATTGAGAGCCCAAGGGAAAGGACTGAGAACTGAACCTGCAGTGGAGGAGGGGCAGGCACAAAACATCTGTGACTGGGGAGCTAAGGTGCTTGCAGAAGAAGGGCTGGGAACTGATCAGGTTTCTGGCTTGAGGAGCCACTAATTAAGATGGGGAAGACAGGAGGGGAAGCTGTCCATCCTGTGGGCCAGTCATTTAGTTTGCCTTTCTCTGCTGGGCCTCCTGCCTGGATTTCACCAGCCCGCCAGCCTTGCGGGAGCCTCTGCAAACAGGTGTCTGAATTTTGGGTTTGGGACTTAGCAGCCCCCACAGCTATGCGAGCCATTTTCCTTCCCATGGTGAATTCTGGGTGGCCAGTGCAGCAAACTGCAGAAGCCCTGGGTGTCAGGGAGTAGGCGAAAGGGAAAAGCAGGTGGTGGTTAGCAGACATGATGGGCGGTACAGCAATTTGCAAAGTGGGACATTTGAGACATACTTAACCTCCACCTTTGGGGGATCAGTGTTGTGTTCGTGGACTATTGGTAGACAGTCCCAAGAAGGTCAAATAAGGGCCCTTCTCTGCTGGCTCCCCACCTCCTGCCAAAGAAGCCCTGGACCCTCAATAAAGTCTTACTTTTATTGAAAAGCAAAAACAAACAGAAAACCAAGAAACCGAATTGAGAAGTGGGGAAGAATGCTTCCACATTGTGGGCTTGCAACCAAGGTGATGCCATAGTCCGTGTATAAACTGCTGAATGGCAGTTTGCTGTGCGCACTTACACCTTCACCGCAAGACAAGGAACATCATCTCTGGGGATCCCCCAGCAACGCCTATGGGGAACTGTGTGTATGTGGGGTGGTGGTGGTGGTGGGGTGGTTAGGGTCTTTCTGGTACATATAACTAGCCTCAAACAGGTAAGTTATTTTCCCTTAATGTTTATAGTTGCATAAGAAATCTAACATCCTATCTGCCAGTAACTTGGAATCTGAACACTGGAGCTGTACACTGCATTGTCAGGTCAGCCACAGTCTCCCCTCAGTGCTTACCTCCCAGCTCTTGGTCGTGGGCTCACTGAAGAAGTTGTCGATCATATTCAGTTCTTCCTTTTCCACCACCACGAAGCCTTGCTCTTTGGCATCCTTACCGTACACATCAGGAGACCATTGAACAAAGAACGTGTACAAATGATCAACCCTGAAAAACACAATGAAAGAGTTTGGGAACACCAGTTCTCTCTTCCTGGAAGGCCTTCGGGGTCTGGGACGCAAACAGTCATCCTTTTCATGTGATCTAACCTGTTTTGCTAGTTGGAAATTTTCCCCACATGAAGACAACCCTACCTGTGGCCTTCCAGCTTCTGAAACTGAGTCAAGACATGAAGCCACCAGTCCCCAGGCAATGAGGAACTGTTAAAAATGTCTCCCACTCGTATGCTAAGACAAAGAGATCGATTATAACCTGAAAAATGCAGGGACATTTTTATGCCATTTTTCCCCTCACAGGATCTTCACTTATCCAATACATGTTTTCACAGAAAATACACTGAACTAAGGCGTTAGCTGGGAACAAAGTCCAATAATACGCCAACGGTCTTTTGTGGAGGTTGGATCACTTTTAGAATTGCAATAAAAGATCTTGAAAACTGGCAAGGATCAAGAGCATGTAAAATCCCACCTAATTCACAATAAAAAGTTGGGGGGTGGGGAAAGTGCCTGTCAGTTGTAATACTAGCTATTACTTTAATATGAGAACGAGACATAATTTTATTGACATAGTAGTATATTTTGCTTCCAAATTCTGTGTTCTCTTATACATATTTAATATATAGGAGGGCCCTGAAGCACCTCTCCAGGCTTAATCAATAGACAGATGGCTAGTACTGAGCAGAGGATGAAAGTTTGTAGCTCCCTGCCTAAATTACTCCTCTGTTGCCCCAAGTCTGAAACTACCGCAAGTCACAAACCCCCCAATCTCGAATTCCACACCTTTAACTACTGCAGTGGAGAGTGGGACAGGTGGGAAGGATCAAATGATTCTGAAAGCCCCTTCTGATTTCTAATTTCAAAGCTAACAGCACAAAACAAACATGGAAAAATATCGCCCACAATTCTGATACCTCAGTGGATCAAAGTGATTTAGGTTTCTAGATTCCTACTTGCCTTTGACCACACACATACACCATTTTCTTATCTTTTTAATCAGAGCCATAATATAGTAATTTTTCACTTGTAACACCATATAATGCACATTCATCATGTTGCTAGCTTTTGTAGTTATTTTAATGGCTATGTTTCATGAAACTAATAAATAATAATTAAGTTGTAATTGTCAAGGTAGTCAGCTGACTTCATTTATTTGATGATATTGATGTTGCAAATTCTAAACCTTATGGGCAAAGCGTTTCATCATCCTTTGAATGATTTTCTCCACATTAATTCCCAGAAATGGAATTACGGGCCAAAGGGCATGCTTTTATGGCTCATGCTTCCCCTGCCAAACTGCTTCTGAGCGGCTGACTCGCTTACTCTACCACCTGCACTGTGGGGTCTACCTTCACAGAGCCTTTCTGCTTCTTACAGTGAGTGCATTTAACACATGCAAATTCTACCTACTCATTCTGCATTTCCCCAAGTGTAGCGGGTTCACTAGTTTTCATCTTCTTTCCAAGCTGCTACTTTTGGGATAAATCCATCCTTTGGGACTGTGGAGTCAGTGTTTGGTCTTCTTTCTCTCTGCGGGTTGTTGGGGGGCTGTTGATTGTGACCTAGCGCAGCCCTGAGTACAAAGAGAACAAGGCGCCTCCCAGTCCTGCTCTAGGCTCACAATGGTCGTCATGTTTGAGCCCATTGTTGTAGCTACTGTGTCAGTCCACCTGGTCAAGAGTCTTCCTCTTTTTCCATGGTCTTTCTACTTTACCAAGTGGAACATCCTTTTCCAGGGACTGTTCTGTCCTGGTATTGTGTCCAAAGTACTGAAATGCATTCTTGTCTTCCGTGCTTATAAGGAGCATTCTACCGGTACTTCTTCCAACACAGATCCGTTTGTTCTTTTGGCAGTCCATGGTATTTTTTTTTTAAACATTTTATTAGGGGCTCATACAACTGTTATCGCAATCCATACACACATCAATTGTGTAAAACGCATTTGTACATCATTCTCAAAACATTTTCTCTCCACTTAAACCCCCGACATTAGGGCCTCATTTTTCCCCTCCCTCCCCGCTCCCCCCTCCCTCATGAGCCCTTGATAGTTTATAAATTGGTATTTTGTGATATCTTGCCCTGTCCAACATCTCCCTTCACCCACTTTTCGGTTGTCTGTCCCCCAGGGAGGAGGTCACATATAGTTCCTTGTAATCGGTTCCCTCTTTCCTACCCATTCTCCCTTTACCCTCCCTGTTTCGCCACTCACACCACTGGTCCTGTAGGGCTCATCCACCCTGGATTCCCTGGATTTTCAGTTCCTATCTGTACCAGTGTACATCCTCTGGTCTAGCCAGACTTGCAAGGTCGAATTCGAGTCATGGTAGTGGGAGCGGGGAGGAAACATTTAGGATCTAGAGGAAAGTTTTTCTCTATTTTTGATGAGTATTTCTCATCGTTGTTACATCACACCCTGACTGGCTTATCTTCTCCAGTGGCCTATTAATGGGCTTTGGATCTCCATTCCGCACTCCCCCCATCATTCACTATGGTAAGATTTTTTTTGTTCTGATAATGCCTTATACCTGATCTCTTCGACACCTTGTGGTTGCATAGGCTGGTGTGCTTCTTCCATGTGGGCTTTGTTGCTTCTGAGCTTGATGGCCGCTTGATTACCTTCAAGCCTTTAAGACCCCAGATGCTATACTTTTTGATAGTCGGGCACCATAAGCTTTCTTCGCCACATTTGCTTATGCAAATTTGTCTTCAGTGACCTGTTCCACACCTCGTGATCACACAGGTTGATATTTTAATATTTTTAATATTTTTCACCAGTACCTTAATTCAAAGGCATCAATCTTCAATCTTCCTTAGGCAGTGCCTTCCTTTCACATGTAGATGAGGTGAATGAAAATACCATGGCCTGGGTCAGGCACACCTTAATCCAAAGTGACATCCTTGCTCTTCAACACTGTGAAGAGGTCTTGTGCAGCAGATTGACCTAATGTAGCTCATCTTCCGATCTCTTGACTGCTGCTTCCATGAGCACTGATTGCGAATCCAAGCAAGACAAAATCCTCGACAACTTCTTTTTTCCCATTGATCACAACGCTACCTATTGGTCAAGTTGTGAGGATTTGGATTTTCTTTACATTGAGCTGTTATCCACACTGAAGGCTGCAATTCTCAGTCTTCTCCACTCAGTGCTTCAAGCCCAGCTCACTTTCAGGAAGCAAGGTTGTGTACCTGCATGTCCAGGTTGTTAATGCGCCTTACTCTAAGCCCTTTGCTGCGTGTTTCTTCTGTGGAGAACTTTACATAATGTAGACAATTATCATTATCAAATGTATTCCTAGGCTATCACTATCTTTTTATCTGAATCGTATCTTTCCTCCTGTTGTACAAAATTACCAATGTTCACACACCTGAAAGATGAGAGTTCCTTAAAATTATTTCCTGCTCATGAAAACATGGTAAGTTATTATCCCAAACCAGGTGTAGATCTGTGAGCACAACACACTATTTCTATTTGAATATATATATATATATATACACACACACACACACACACACACACACATATATATATATATATGGTTAAAATGGTTACCTCTGGTAAATGAAATTGAGGGGGAGGCCTTATTTTACATTGCATATATCTTTACATTATTTTTATGTTGGTTGAAGGTAGTATGCTCATATAGTTCAAATATAAAAATTACATTAAAACAAGCATGAGTGAGAACTCTTCTCATCCATACATTTTCTTGTCTCACTCTGTGCCCACCACTGTCCCCTACAGGTGATCACTTTTTCAGTTTCTTCTGTGTATTGTAGTTTTTTATGTGGTTACAAATATATATGTATAGTCTTTTTACCTTCCTGTCCCTAAACAAAAGGCAGGACTTTTTTACCTTTTTCTCTTACTTTTTTTTCACTAAGAAATTTGACCTGAATATCTTTTCACAGTCTAGAGACTGTCTCCTCCTTCTTTCTTTTACAACGACATAGTACTTTCCAGGCAGATTTACCATCGTTTATAAAACCATCTTGTATAGCTGGACATATTTGGGTCTTATTATAAACACTGGAATATGAGTAACGTTGGACATGAATCATCATTTCACACGTGTATTGAAATATATGTAGGGTTACTTTCCAGAACTGTAACTGCATTGTGAAAAAAAGTCACTTACAGTTTTGATGTTTAATGCTATATTGCTCTTTAGGGAGGTTCTATGATTTTTTACCTCCCGATCAGCACAGTTTATACTCTTTGGTATCATATATTCCCTTTACTAGTAGAATAAAATTTCTTCATGAAAACAGATTGACTTAGAAAACAAGAACTAAAGTATCGCTCCAGTGGTGTTTGATATACGCAATTCTTATACTTCTCGCTGTTTTTAGTACATAACATTTTAGCCCATTTGGAGTAGAGCTGAAACTAAACACGTGTCCTCTTAACTTTTGCTATAGGGCACACTGATTACACATGTGCATACACACTGGATAAGTGTTCTGGGCACCCATGATTTCCTTGCTAGTTGTTGGCTTGATCATTTTCCACCACTCGCCTGTCAGTTTGTTGTTCTATGGTGGCTTGCATGTTGCTATGATGCTGGAAGACATGTCAGCAGTATTTCAAATACCAGCAGGGTCACTGAAGCTTGTACTTAAACAGAGAAGAGCTAAAAACGGAGGGAGGAAATTATTAAATAAAACAGCTGAATGGGAAATCTCAAAGGTTGGCAAGAGTAGACAGAATAAAGTATTTGAATAAAATGTGCAAAGTTAGAAAACCCAAAGGGAAGAATACACTGGGCATTTCTCAAACGGAAAGAAGTGTGTGGGGTGGGAAATGAGGCCTCAAGTTGCAATACTGCAGGATGCAGGAAACAGCAAGAGAAGATGAAAGAAATACACAAACGGTGCCCGAAAGAATTGGTCAATGTCCAACCAGAAGGTGGGTTACAATTAAGAACCAAAGGTGCTGAGAGAAGAAGTCCAAGCTGACTGAAGGCACCGGAGACAGAGAGGGCTGAGGCACTGGTGGAATGGTACGGCAGCTTTTCAACAGAGGGACGCAGCCCTGGCTGTCCTTGCTCATCTAAGGAAAGCAATTCGGTAAATAGCTACTTCTGTAAGAAAAGATGATGCAGTAGAATGCAGAAATTATGATACAGTATCATTAATGTCACACACAAGTCATATTTTAATGAAGATAATGAAAAATGGTTACAGAAGTACATCGATTGGGAACTGTAAGAAATTCAAGGACTTGGAATGAGAAAGGTCATGGCTGCTATCAGACGGTTTGGGGCTGCACGTAACCCTGTGCTTCACTTATTACACAAAGTCATTTGACTGTGGATCTTAACAAACTATGAATAACGATGTGAAGAACAGCAATTTCAGAATGCTCAATTGTGCTCATGTGGAACTTGTACATGGACCAAGAGGCAATCATTTGAAGTGAACAAGGGGCTACTGCATGGTTGTGTGTCAGAGTTGTGTCCTTTTGAGCATACTTCCTCAAACTGAATGTTGAACAAATAATTGGAGAAGCTGGGTTATACAAAGAAGAATATGGCATCAGGGCTGGAGGAAGACTCACTAACAACCTGTGATATGCCAGTGGGACAGCTTTGCTTGCTGAGAGTGAAGCGGACTTGAAACACTTACTGGAGGAAGGAAGCGGTTACAGCTCTAAATATGGACTATATGTGAACAGACAGAAAAGCGGAATCCTCACAACTGGGCCAAAAGACAACAATCATGATAAATGGAGAACAGATAAAAGTTGTCAAGGATTTCATTGTACTTGGACCCACAAAGCAAAATACAAAAGCATGAGAACAGCAGTCAAGAAATCAAAGGACACACTGCAGTGGATAGTTCTGCTGTACAGACCTCTTTACGATGGAAAAGCCAAGGAGTCACTTTGAAGACTAAAATTCACCTCATCAAGTCCTGGTGTTTTCTCAGGCGTGCCAGAGCTGGACAAAGGAAAAGTACGATCACACAAGCACTGGGGCCTTTGCAGTCTGGTTTTGCTGAAGAATATCAAGCATGCCGTAGGTTTCCAGAAGACGGAAAAAAATGTGTTTTGTTGTCAGCGTGAGTGTGGGAACTCGACTGGCACTTAACAACAACAGTAATTGACTTGTACGAAAGCGAAAAGTAGCCCGACACTCGGAGCTCAGCCTAATGCTAACAACAGGGGGAATCTGACTGGGAACTGCCCGGGCACTCACAGCTAGCTTCTAATATTCTGCTGAATGTAAAAAGTTTCATAGATTATCAGCATCAGACAAGATCATTGCATGACCACAAGGAATACCAATGAAAACAAACCACTACACAATCACATCTAAACCCAGAAAAAAACACTGTTTAACAAAAAATGATGAAATATTACCCTAACCTATTTCATATTGTTTTGTTGTTAACCGATGGCAGCCTTAAGACTCTCTCGTCTTTCCTTCTTTCAGATAACATTCATTAAGCTACCCAATCACAGAATTAACACCACTTCCTAACAGGAGCTGATTCAGATTCTTGCTTCTTCCGATCCTCTTCAAAATCTATCCCAAATCGAAATCATTTAACTGCTCTCGCATGCTCTCTTACTGGCACGGCACATGGTTCTGTCTGCTGTATGGTTGCTCTCATTGCAACAAGTGAATAAACTCCACTCACTCAAGTACAAGGCGTGTTTCTGGGGATCTTGGACCAAAGGGTAGGTGGTGCGAGAGGGTTGCCAGACACCCACTATGGGCCAGTCCCCCTGCCCTCAGGGAGCTCACTCCTGGAATGCTAGTGCTGGCAGGGAAACTGGACATCATTTAGGTGTTAGAGATAATTTAGCGGGGCACTGAAGTCAACACATCAGTCTCACAGCAAGGACTTAATCTTCAAGGTAGGAATCAGGGTTCTTCTACGCTCCTTGAAAGATAAAAGTCCTCCCCTTGTCCCACAGGAGAGTCAGAACCATTTCCCATTTAATTTGCTAGTCACTGCACAAGATGCGCTTTGATCACTTTCTGGATTCCCCGGCATGAAAGGCTGTTCCTCTGTCCTTTGACATTTGTCCTCCTGTGACTAGTCCTCCCCTGGCTGCGGCAGGTGGGAGGGAGGCAGGCAGAGCCATAGCCCTGCCTTCCGCCCCCACTCGCTCTGTCTCCTTCATCAGAAAAGCATAAACACCAAGCCTGCCGAGAAACGCTAAGAGCTTGTGACAGTAGATATCACGGTATGAGGCTGCAAGGGAGAGAGGGAAACGCCCTGGACTTGGAGTTAGGAATTCGCTGTTTAGACATTACAAGAAGATGTAAATCAGGAAAGAATTTACTCAACCAAACAATTGACATTTAGTAAAGTTTTAGTAAAGGACTCTAAATTGGCAATCTTTTTATTTCTGGCGATTAAGACATTTTGCTGCTTTTTTAATATGCCTAAAATAAGTGGGATTTTTCTGATGGGAAAATATAATTGGAGATTTCCTGTGTGGTAACCACAACTCATTCCCATAATGCATTGGGAAGGTAGATGGAGGGAATGGGAGCGCAGAAAGATTTGCATAATACCCAAAGGATTTCCTGGGAAAGCAAAATCTAGCCCCCTAACTTCTCTTTTGAAATGTACAATTCTCTCTAATGAATTGAAGTGGTCCTGATACTGGTAAGCCCACAGGACCACCAGTTCTCTCTCTCCTCCTTGCTTCCTGAGGGGAACCTTTCCAAGGGGGTGGGAGGAGACTGCAGTTCAAACCAATGAGCTGGGCCCACCTCAATACCACCACTGCTTTAGGGACAGGATGACAGGATAGCTTGGGCATAGTATGTTGCTGAGGCTGAAACTTAGACCTTGCCGCTCTGGGCAACAAAGTGATGACTTACGTATATGTATGAGACCTTTATGAACTGTAACAAGGTAGCTGGAATTTGCAAGGTCGATTTTGATATAACGCACTCTTACTATGTCCCATGAACTTGAAGAAATCACTGTAATCTCTTCCCCATCCCCTGGGAAAGGCTCCCTTTAGACAGGGTGGAGCAGAGAGAAAGCTGCACAGGCAGGATGCCAGGTCAGTGGGCTTAGCCCCTGCCTCTTCTCCTATGACCGCTGCGCTTTCAGCCATGGTCAGTTGGGCGTCTGAGCTTGGGGGTGGCTCGAGCAGCCTATTCTGTAGTCAGGGCTATCTTTTGTTGTTTTAAAACATTTTATTGAGGGCTCATACAACTCATCACAATCCATACGTCCATCGTGTCAAGCACATTTATACATTTGTCCCCATCATTCTCAAAACATTTGCTTTTCACTTGAGCCCTTGGTATCAGCTCCTCATTTTTTTCCCTCCCTCCATTGCCCCCCCTCTCATGAACCCTTGATAATTTATAGATTATTATTTTATCATATCTTACACTGCAGGGCCATATTTTAAAATGATTTAACTAATGGACTTCTTGGACTTATCCCAGAAGGAATGTCTCCAGAGAAAGAAGAGAAAAAAAGGTATTTTCAAAATATCACAGAATAAGGGATCAGAGTCATGAACACTGATATTTAACAGATAAGTGGCCTTATATGTTAAACCTATGCTGGTGAAACACTCCAAAATGAAGCCTACCACCACTGGGTTAATTCTGACTCACAGCAACCCCACAGGACAGAGGAAAATTGCTCCTGTGGATTTCTACTCTTCCCTGGAGTAGAAAGCCTCATCTTTCTCCCATTGAGTGGCTGGTGGTTTTGAACACTGCTGACCTTGTGGTTAGCAGCCCAACAAGTTCTCACCTACCTAAAAAGACAAGAAGTGATTCCTTTCCCTCCAGAACCTTGTCTAACAACTTTAAAGGCAGATACTTTAAGCCCAACAAGGGTGAGAAAACTGAGATTCAAATTCCTAAAACTGACTAATGTGTTCAAATACTCCACCACTGGAAATGTTATAGTCAGTCGCAGGTAAGTGCTAGCCTCCAAGGGTCTCAGGTACATTCTTCTATATGTCCATTACCAGAACTCTCATGGAATATGTCAATACTTTCTTGGGTTTAGGTTTTATTACTGAAGCTAAAGTAATATTAGTGAAATTACTTAAGATGGCCCTTAAGGCACATCTTGCCAATTCCCCAATTCCAGCTCTTGCACCTTCAACCCACAGGCTCACTGTCCTGTGGTCCCCGGAGCCGGCAGCCAGTCTTGTGCTCTGTGCTTGGTGCACACTGGGAAGCCAGGAACCTCATCTCAGCCACGGTTCTCTGTGTGGCTCCTTTGACTCCAGGGTGCAGGGCAGTTATCCTGAACAGGACGTCTCCTTTGCCAGCCCCGAGCTTTGTCTGAACAGTTAGTAGGGTCACCCAACTTTCGGAAATACCAGGTGCGGTGAAATCAGAGACCTCAAAAGTCAACACTGACAGGAACGCCCCATGTCTTTTCTCTCACCAGGCTGTGCAGTGGCACACTGGGATTTGCCTCAGCAAAAGGCTCCTACCTGGTTTTTCCTCCTACTCGCATGCAGAGAGAGCAGGGAAGCAAGGAAGAATTAAAACGCGACCTATTCTATAAGAGAAAATCTGAATTCATTTGAAATCGGTTTGCTTTACGTTCTACGGACATTGGAGCGCAGAAGGAAAGCAGGGTCTCTCCCTCCAGCCGTGCTCCACCTCTGTCCTTCACTGGTGACCTTCACCGCTTCACTGGGGAGAGAGGGCAGAAGATATGACTTCACCTCTCTTCCTTTGAGATTACGGTGACCTTAGCCTGTGTAGCCTGATTCTGCGAACCTTTCTACTTGGGTTGTCTTAGTGGTTAGTTCCCAGAACTCAGCCTACCTTCCGAAATAAGCTTTTGAGTCTGAATCAGTGGTTCTCAACCTGTGGGTCATGACCCCTTTGGGGGTCGAACATCCCTTTTACAGGGGCTGCCCGATTCATAACAGAAGCAAAATGACAGTGATGAAGTAGCAATGAAAATAATTTTATGGTGGGGTCACCACCCCATGAGGAACTGTGTGGAAGGGTCGCGGCATGAGGAAGGTTGAGAATCACTTAAATCTCAGTGCTTCCTCCTGTCCCTCTGCCTTACTTCTCATCTGCTTCCTAGCGACCATGCCGATTTTGCTCTCACCTTGACTTTCTCCTCCTCTTTCCTGACAATCCACCCCGCATGGGTTCCTGCAAAGGAGCCCTGGGGGTGTCATGGCTCTGAGTTAGGCTACTCACAGGAAGTTTGGCAGTTCAAAACCACTAGCTGTTTTGTGGGGGAGAAAGACAAGGCTGTCTACTCTCGTAGTAAAGAGTGGCTGTGGTGGAAATCCAGGAGGCGGGTCGAGGCTGTTCTGTCGGGTCTCTGAGTCTGACTGCATTCGATGGCAGTGAGTTGGGTTTGGGTTACATGCACTTCTACGCCAAGCTTTTCATCTCAGACCTCCTCACATGCCCTAGAGGCCAGCCGCTCTGATCCTCTAGCTCAGTGGTTCTCAACCTTCCCAATGCCGCGACCCTTTCATCCAGTTCCTCATGTTGTGCTGACCCCCAACCATAAAATTATTTTCGTTGCTACTTCATAACTGTCATTTTGCTATGGTTATGAATCCTCATTTAAATGTCTGATATGTGGGATGTATTTTCATTGTTACAAATTGAACATAATTAAAGCATAGTGATTGATCACCAAAACAAGGCGGAGCTTCTAAATCCTGTTCCCTCCCTTCAAATTTCTCTGAAGTTATCCTCTCCAAAGTCACCAACTGTCAAGCCAGCGGTATCTCAAATATGTATATATATATATAAATATATATATATAATGACAAATAAAGGAAATTTTGTCTTGAAGCATGGTGTAGCATGGGTCACAGTTTTCATGCCAGGTACTCCTATGTGGGCATATCTGCATGTGGGCGGACCCGCCTGGAGACAATAGAGGATCAATGTCTCGGTTCCTAAGACCATCAGAAATCTGTGTTTTCCGATAGTCTTAGGCAACCCCTGTGAAAGGGTCATTCGACCCCCAAAGGGGTCACGACCAACAGGTTGAGAACTGCTGCTCTGGCACCTCTGACCTGCTATGCAGAAACAAAAACCAGATTAGCTTGCTAACTCCGCTACTGGCTGAAGAATGCTGCTGGGTTTGTTTCTACATGCTTCGTGGATCAAATTTGAAGCACTTACCCTTGGCCAGAAGAAACCTCTGTGTGGCTTCCCACTGCCCTCCAGCACTCCACAGGGGCGCCACTCCAGCGCTCTGCTTTCTCAAGCGCTCGTCCCGCGGTCCTGCGCACCAGCCTCAGAGCAGGCTTCGAAGCTGGCCTGTTCTCAACAATACACTCTCGTCCGCTCTGCCTTACCCACCTAAACCCTTTCTCTATACTCTGGACAGGCTCGTTCCTTGGCGACGTCCATCCCCACGTCTTCCAGTCCTTTCACTGCCTTCATCTTGAGTCAGAAGCTTGTCTGCATCGTTGTGCACTGGGCTGCTAACCACAGGGTGGTAGTTTGAAGTCACCAGGGGCCCTGCTGGGGAAAGAGGAGGCTTTCTATTCCCGTCAGCGCTGCCGTCTCAGAAATGCACTGGGGTTGTTCTACCCTGCCGTGGCAGGTTGCCAAGAGTCAGGATTGACTTCATGGTTGTTTTTATTTATTTTTTGGGTGAGGGTAGGTGTTTAGTATATATGCTTTGATAAACCTGCATCAAGTACTTTCTGAAGAAGGCGGAGCTTCTAAATCCTGTTCCCTCCCTTCAAATTTCTCTGAAGTTATCCTCTCCAAAGTCACCAACTGTCAAGCCAGCGGTATCTCAAAGCCCTCATTCCTCCTGGTCTCTGATGCCTGATCCTGCTGATGACTTACCCCTGGTCCTGATGAGTCACTAGGCTTCTCAGGGCCCCGGGTGCCTCAGGGCACTACCCAATACTGGTGGCTGAGCCAACACAGTTCCCAGTAGTCACTGCCACCCAGGTCCACTCGCTGATGATGAAGCAATGGGTGCTCATGAACAGAGAACAGGGCCAAGTGCTGAGTCCTGGGAAATGCAAATATTGACGCAGGAAGCAGTCGAGGTAACCCTGGAAGGAGCCCAAGAAGAAATGGCAGAGAGGGAGACTAAAATGCAAATCAGATCACTTCACCAAGAGGGCTTAAAATACTTCCAGTGCCCCCTCCGAGATTGTAGGACCAATTCAAACATCTTAGGACTGCCTCGAGCTTTGTTTCCTGCCAGCTCCAAGGCATTCCCAATCCAGCCACCTTGCTCTAAGGGTCTTTGCTGGAACAGGGCATCCGGGTCTCTGTGCTCAGACTGTTGCCTCCCTCGGCCTATTTTATTTAAATAAATGAAATGCTCCAGAGAAGCCCAGCAGAGGAGCATCCAAGTCGGGGTTGGCAAAGGCTTCCTCGGGTCCATGGTAAAGCTGAGTGCTGAGGGAAGAGTGCACATCAGTTACACCCCGAAGGGGGAATGGCATTCTGTGGTAGGGAAGCGTGGAACATTGCGGCATTGTACATGCAGGGTGATGGTGGACTGAAGTCAGGGAAGGACGTTATTTTGGGTAAGGAAGTAGGCTGACTCCCAGTGACATGGAACGACCCAAAGGCAGTGACATGAACAAACAGCTACCACGGGTCTTGCAGACGGTGCAGACTGTGCGACGTTGTACTGTGATGTGCGATCACAAAGCAGTCAGGCCCTGAGCGGCTGAGAAGAAAGGCTGCTGCAAAGGGTCTGGGGCTGCCGAGACTCGGGAGGTGCAGACCCGGTCCTAGGGCGCTCAGGTAGAGCGCGGTCAACCAGAAGAACCCTAAAAGCACAACCAGTACAATGACAGAGGCAAATGTGCAGCGGAGGAGCTCCTGACTGAAGGAAAGGCAGGGAGGGGAGAGGAAGGGAGGGAAGGAGGGAAAGAAGGAGGTGGGGGGGCACTCATTTGCTTAATGGAATGGCTTGGGATAAAAATGATCTAACTAGATCACAGAGAGCCCTGGACACAAGACAAAGTGCTTGGACCTTATCCAGAGGCCACTCTTGCCTAAAGCTTGGCAGGGACACCTCCCCAAACTTCAAAGGTACATAGAAGAATATGTTTGATCATTTTTTACATGTATTTAAAGGACACGAGCGAGAAATTCAGTGACCACACTAGAACGGTGATCTCATTGCTATTACTGCTTCACGATATGATGCTGGAAGCTGTGACACTAAGGATTTCAAGTACCAGCAGGGTCACCTATGGTGGGCAGGTTTTAGTGGTGAGGCCATACCAAGCAAGACTAGCAAGAAAGGCCTGGTGGTGCACTTCTGAAGATCAGCTAGTAGCCTCATGAAGCTCAACAGAGTTCTGTCTGACATTTTACTTGATTCAGGCATCGTGTCTCAAGGAAGCGATCCTTGAAGAAGGACTCGATGCTTGGTCATGTGGAAGGTGATCCAAGGCCAGAGAAACCCTCCATGGCATGCAATGGCTCAAAGGTAGCCACAAGAATACACACACACACACACACCACCGACCGTGTCGCTGGAAAAGGGGGCGCAATGTTTCATTCTCTTATGAAATTGCTATGAGTCGGAGTCAACTCGATGGCAACTAACAACAACGAAGGCACAGCTCTAGGAAAAGGCCAAGTCAAGAAAAACAAAAAGACGAGTTGACATAAGCCCTTTAAAACCAACTAACAAAACCAGCTACTGCGCACCTCCCTCCAACAAATGGTCTACAGCTCTGGGGATCTTTGAGCAATAGGCTGAAGCTTGAGAAACGCTGCTGGAGAAGTCGGGAGGCAACACGAGGTCTAGCGCTGCAGGGAGGAGGCATGGCCAGCCAGCCAGTACTTCAGAAGACTGCCATGGAGCCAAGTAGGGAGAGCCAGGAAATGATCTGTCCAGAAACAAAGGCTTTGTTGAGGTTTACAACCTGATCTAGAAAAGAGATGATCCAGGCCAGACCCAAGGCACAGCAATGGGCCAGGAGAGAAGCTTGCCATACACACTCCCCTGCTGCAAGCCCGTTCCAGCCAAGCTGGCAACCGTTAACATGGAAACCCTGGCCCTCAAGCTTGGTTAAGGATTTATTTTAATCAGATTTCTTCACAACCTCAAAGGTCTTTAACACAAAGCTCCTTCAGGGTTTCACCCTACCACATTCAAGCCACAAACCCTCATTTAACAGATACATTTGTCATCCCTGGTATAAACTCAAGAAGGTAAATGATACAGGCTCTCAGGAGGCAGCAGCCTTACTTCAGAAGCAAGCTTTCATTTAGTGCATGGATAAGCTCATTTTTTCCCCTCATAGAAAACCCCATGGAGTACGCACTGTTATTATAGCTCCCATTTAATGGATGAAGAGGCAGATGCACGTCCACAGATTAACTCATGTCAGGCCACCCACAAGGCTAGGGCTGGGGCTGGGATCAACCTCCAATCTTATCCAATATGTTTTACTCTCCCCTTTTTGAGCCTTCTACCACCCTGATGTCACTCTTTCAGAAGCCCGTCATTAACTAAGCTGAGGGATATAAAGCCTGATGAGAAATCTAAGAGTTGATACTTGGAACAAAACCTTATTCTCCTAGTCTTACTTTAAGTCTATGGATTCCAGGTGAAATTACAATCTATTGAGTAAGGCTCTCTACCAGCTATAGTGGGTATTATTATTTTCAAACATAGCAATGGCATAGAATAAGCAAAGGAAGCTTCCTTTCTTTTTTTAAACTTAAATGAATGAGAATAAGAAAACCTGCTTCCTCATGCTGGTACGAAGAGAATTAAATGTGCAAGGAAGTCCATTATATTTCAAACAGATTTTTTAGAAAGCTTCTTCAGTGGGATGATTTAAAACCTAGCTGTCACATAAACTAATAAACCTGACTGAGATGACCCAGAAGCAGCTGAAACAGTATTTTCTTAAAGCAGTCCACTTGGCTGGAAGAAATAAGGGTGCAGTCCACTTGGCTGGAAGAAATAAGGCTGGAAGAAATATGTAGCAACGATGAAACATACAACTTTCTTCTAGTTCCTAAATGCTTCCCCCCACCACTCCCCTGCCACTATCACGATCCCAATTCTACCTTACAAATTGGGCTAGACCAGAGGATGTACAATGGTACAGATAGGAACTGGAAACACAGGGAATCCAGGACAGATGATCACTTCAGGACCAGGGGTGAGAGTGGAGATACCAAGAGGGTGGAGGGAGGGTGGGGTAGAGAGGGGGAAAGGATTACAGGGATCTATATATAACTTCCTCCCTGGGGGACACACAATAGAAAAGTGGGTGAAGGGAGATGTCCCTGGGGGACAGACAACAGAAAAGTGGGTGAAGGGAGATGTCGGACAGTGCAAGATATGACAAAGTAATAATTTATAAATTATCAAGGGTTCATGAGGGAGGGGGGAGCGGGGAGGGAGGGGGAAAATGAGGAGCTGATGCCAAGGGCTTAAGTGGATAGCAAATGTTTTGAGAATGATGAGGGCAATGAATGTACAAATGTGCTTTACACAATTGATGTATGTATGGATTGGGATAAGCGTTGTATGAGCCCCCAATCAAATGATTAAAAAAAAGAGGGTTGTACCAGCCTTCAATAAAATGATTAATAATAATAATAATAAAAGAAATAAGCAGCTAGAGGTATTCACAAAATGTAACCCTCAGCAAACCTTCTTGATTTTAAAATTATAAACAATTACAAAAAGAATTCTTTAAGAACTATAAACAAAGTCCATTAAACCATTTAAAAGCAATAGCAACAGAAGCATAATCCAGAGTACATCATGGCCCAGAGAGTGGGGAATACTGAGAGAAGACAAGAAAAGGGGAAAGTGACCTATGAGGTACTGAAATGGCAGTCCATACAGTCCACCGCTCACCTGTACTGTCCATTATGAAGATATTCATATGCTGATGAACCTGAGACTCCAGAGGCTCTATTCTCAATCCAAACACTGATGTCCACGAGGGCAAAGTACTCCCCTACTTCTGAGGTGGTAGCAAGAAAACTGCTACCCTAAAAATCTTGCCCATGTTAATCAGCCTAGCCTGAGGTTTTAATCTGCACACGGTGAAAACCTTATACAGGGAGAAAGATGATTTGCCTTGCCCTGGTAACACACCTTCTGGTTTCCACACTCTGTAACTCCAAGTGAGACGGATGGTTAGGTTTTCCTTACCCTGGTACAATGCCCACTATTAGACTCCTCATGCTCCTAATAGCCAGGATAATGAGACTTTGTCTCCCATACTTTGAAGAACCAGTTCTTGGAGAAGGATCTCATGCCTGGTAGAGGGTCAGTAAAAGATAGGAAGACTGCCACAGAGTGAGATCTGCACAGTGGTTGTAACCATGGGCTCAGGCATGGGAACGGTGGGGAGCAGGGTGCAGGACCAGGCAGTGTTCTGTGCTACATGGCACCTCACAACAACAGAGGGACAATCCGAAGTACAGAGCATCAGCTAAATACACTTCTTTGTTCTGACTCACCAGAAATAACAGAATAGCTTTTTATAAACGAATATTTGTAGTTATTAAAAGGACCGCTCAAATACAAGTAAAAACATGGGAATCCAGGTGGCACAATTGTCAAGCGCTCGCCTGCTCACCAAAGGTTAGTGGTTCCACCCTATCCAGCAGCTCTATAGGAAAAGCCCTGGGCATTTGCGCCCATCAAGATTGCAGCCTAGAAAACTTGATGGGGCAGTTCGACTCAGTCACACGCACTATGAGCTAAAATCTACTCCAACAAAAATGTATTCTAATATCCCTGCCCAGGCCTGAGGCTGGCAGCAAAGATTCTATATTCAGCCAGCAGAGGATATTCCATTTAGGCCACCCACCCTTTTCTTTAAAAATTAAAGTGGCCAATATTTAAATGGTGGAGAGCTTTTCCGCACATATCTATCTTCTGGATTTCTTTAAGGAGGAAGGGAAGCTCCAGCAACATCCAGGCCCTGTTCTCACACAGCAGTAAGTCTGCAGAGTGCAGAAACGATGTCTTTCAGCAACAAGCATGAGTTCCGTTCTTCACCCGTCTCATTTCGCAGCCTGGCCCCTGCAGGCGTTTGGGCTTACAACCTGTAACAACCTTCACTGCCACCTACAATCCTGGTTTTGATGCCCAGGACAATCACTGCTCCATACTTACTCCCAAACACTGTGCGCTGCGCCCATGAGCAGGGATCAGCCTGCAGTGGAATGAGCCCCAAGCGACTCTCCAAAGTGCTGGCCCGCTTCTACGCTTCTACCGGTAGGGTGGCAGAGAAGAGATCACTCAAAGAGGGAGTGACTTTTCAATGAGCTCAGTCCTGGCTACAGTTACCTATTAATGCAGGCATTTGCCAAAGCTGGGAACTGGAGTTACTGGAGCGGGGCTGCTTGAGAAGATGCTTCTGAAAGGTGATGATGATTTCTGAGAACCTACTAGAATCCGCTAATAAAACAAAAGTGGAATTCTTCTCCTAGACAGGAGAAGAATGAGAGGGCACACTATTCCTCCAAAGGTATTTTAAAGAATTAAGAAAAAGAAAAAGAAAAGAAACAATACTTACTTAAGTTACTACTAAGCCGGTAATAGGGAGAAAGCAGAGGCCTTCGACTGTCATAAAGATCTAGTCTCAGAAACGTACCAAGGCGATTCTACACGTCTGGTTGGACTGCTAGGAGTCAGGATCAATTCGATGGCAGCGAGCTTTTTAAAGCATATAACATATTTATTCAGGGGTTCTTCAAACCTTGTATTGCGTGCAGAGAAGGTATTTCTTTAGGAACGGCTTTGTAGAACCGTCCCCTCCCCCAACTCCTCATCCCTGCCTTGTAGGTGGCACTTTCACCACAGAACATCACAGGAAGATTGTTGCTGGTGGCCAGTGAGCTGACTGCAACTCTGGTCCCCCGTGTGCAGAGCACAACTGGCCCTGGGGGTTTTCAAGGCTGAGAGCTTTTGAAGCAGAGCCCTGGGGCCGTCTTTCTGACTACGGCTGGGAGTCAGTCAAGTGTAGCCATCCAGGGACCCTTAAAGTAAGATTACAGCATGACATAATGGTCCATGTTACCTAAACACCACAGACTTTGTCTACCGAAATATACCTGCTGCGGCCAAACAGGACTTGATTTGTTCCAGAGGACGATACTTTAAAGGCTATTCAGCACTGGGGGCATTCTGGCATCAGTTCTCCAATGTCATTAAAGAGTCCTATTTGGCCCTGATTCTATTAAGATCAAGGTAACTTTGGGTCAGAAAATTTGGCATTAACTATGGTTAAAGATTCCATGCTAGAATCTAGGTCAGCTTGTGATTCCTTTAATTTTATTTCCTAACGAGTATGCAGTTAAGATCATTTGTTCAGTCTTACTGAAGGTCATTAGGACTTGGATATATTTCCACTGGTGAAATGAGTTTAATAGGTGAAAATGTATTTTTTTCCCCAAATCATTTTATTAGGAGCTAATTGAACTAGGAATATTACAGATATCATTCCCAGTTCAATCACATCAAGGAGTATTTTACAATTGCTACCACAATCAGTTTTAAAACACTCTTTTCCTCCTTGAACTCCTCGATATCAGCTCCCCTTTACCACCCCTCCTCCCCCCACCCTCCCCTCCGGGAACCCTTATTCTACTTGCTGTCTCTCTAGATTCATCAATCCTGGGTTTCATACACTGGAAAACATGTAACAAAAATTCAAGAGGGTTACCCAGTAACAAAATACATCTGAGAGAAGCCCCAATATGGAAAACAAACAAATAAAAAACCCACAAAAAATGTTGAAAATATTTTAAAATGATTTCTTTATCATTATAAAAGTTATGTATACTTTCTGTATACAGGCAGGTACAATATTTAATGGCAGACAAAGGTGCTCTTTTGTATAAAATCAGTTTATAAAAGTGTGTGTGTTGCTCCTACACACCCATTTACATATGAGTAGCCTTTGAAGTGTTCCATGATCTTTTAATTCCATCTCCCCACAAACTTTTTAAAGCCCTTGAATACATTTATAAACACACACACACACACACACACACACACACGGATTTGGTAGTTACAGAAATAGGCTCAAATATACCTATTATGAGGATGGCACTGGACTGAGCAACTTTTGTTGGTACACACAGGATTGCTGAGTCGGAACTGACGACGCAGCATCTAATCACCAACCACAATATTGTTACCTCCATCCGCCCGTAGGAAACAGGCTGAAAGCCCACACAAATACAAATGAGCAGTACTCAGCTGTGCAATAAAATTCTATGAGACTTTCATTTCCTTCTCCCTTTGAAGTATTTTCTGAGTACTATATTTAGATCCTAGGCTCCTAACTGAAATCCACAGAAGAATAATTTCTAGGGAAGAAACTGGTTACTCTTTCGGAGTAAAGCCTCCTAGATTGTTTTATTAGAAATCTGGGTTTGGTACCTGTTGACTGAAGCCACGAGTTCTTTAATCATGTCATGTTTAAATCTGTGAAAAATATTACAGTCCTCTACAGGCTTTAAACGAACCGAAGCCAAACCCAGTGCCCTTGATTTGATTCTAACTCAGAGCAATTCTCTCCAGGCTTTCTGAGACTGTGAATCTTTACATGAGCAGCCAGTCTCACCTTTCTCTGGTGGAGTAGCTGGTGGGTTTGGACTACTGACCTTGCAATCAACAGCCTAAGACCCAACCTGTGGTGTCAATATTGGCTTTAGTTCTGTAACAATGATGACATCGGGTGTATGTGTCTGTCTGGTTGTGTCTGACTTCACACGGGGAAGGAGGGATATCACTATCAGCATCGACCCTTCCAGGAGGTCTCACTTCCTTCACCAATTCTGACACCAACCATACCATCCATACCTCTGTTAGGTTCAACAATTGACTGTAATAGCGAAACAGAACTCACAGACAATATTCATAATTATGGGGATAATTGGGGAAGCTAACAGATTACAATTCAGGATCAGATATGCTCAGAGTTCTTTTGGTCAGGAGTGACTCTTCTCTGCCAGGCTGGCAGGCACCCCTCTCTCTGATCCTTGGCCTCTGCCAGCTCAGACAAGTGTGACAAAGCTGCTTCAGTGGTGCTCTTAAGGCCTCAAAGGATATAACACTCTGCCATGAGCCTCAGCTTGAAGACCCTCAACTCTAGTTCCATGGGCCAGCAAACCTGGCTCCCAGATTAAGTGCCCAGAGGCAATCCAGCTGGCAGGAAGCCGCCTGCCTGCAGGCATTTGGCTTTATTTTCTCTGTGGGCTAAGAAACCCACCACTCTGCTCTGTGCGCTTGGTGCTGTCTGTCGTCTTTGCTGCCGCCGCTTCTCCACCACTTCTCTCCTCTCACCATCTCTGGTGTCAAAGGTTTGTCTCCAACCCCAGGAAGACTTGCACACAGGGATCTTGGGTTCTAAGAAATGCATTCCATTCCTGGCTCTTCTTGCTCCATGGTAGTGAGATCTCTCTTTGGTGATTCTGAGATGGCTCATTTTATACCCAGTGGAATGGCAAAATTGACCAACTGCTTCCATAGCCCCTATTTTCAGGGCCCAGACCAGTCCCTTGGTGGATGTTACAAGGACTATGGATAAAAGAGCAGTATCAAATAAAGGCACTGTACCACAAGCCCCCGGTTTTCTGACTTTACTCTCTATTGTTGATTCTGACTTAGAGAGCGACCCTATAGGACAGTGCAGAACTGCTCCCCTAGGGTTTCTAAGGCTATCCATATCTACCAAAGCAGACCAGTGTGTTTGAACCACTGATCTTTCTGTGAGCACATGTTTAACTTACTGTAGCACCAGGGCTCCTGATCATATCTATATCTATGTCTGCCTGGCTTTGCTTCTTTAGACAACCCAGCCTAACACACCCAGTGTCTATATGTCCGTGGGTCATTTGCCAATCAGTTGTAGCTTGGAAAAGGACAACCATGACCTGTCCAGGAAAAGATCATTGTAGGCAATATTTTTTTGAAAAATAGGATTTCAGAGGAAACCTGAGATCAGGAATACTGTGTTAAAAGAAGATGCCAAGCAAGAAATGCCTTTAGGTATGTTTGGCAAGGGCAATAAAGCGACTATTCTCACTAAATTATCAGTGATTTTTTTTTAAGAACTGGAAGGGTAGGTCCAGATATATCTAGGGCAGGTGAGCATACAGAGACCAAATGTCATTAGGGGCTACTAGGGTCTGGTCAGCAGGAGAGAGAAAGAAGGACTCACTGCTTCAATGAGCTTTTGTTAAGAATACGGGAAATATTTAGGAAAAAAAGCAGTGGTTGAAAATTTGATAAACATAAGGAATTGCACTGTGATGAAGGTAAATTAAAGGCAATTTTCACTGCCATTGAGTCAATTCTGACTCCCAGCGACACCACAGGGTAAAGGAGCACTTGCCTTGTGGGTTTCTGAGACTGCAACATTTTACAGAAGTCAAAAGCATCATCTTTTCCCCAAAAAGCATCTGGTGGTTTCAAGCTGCTGACCTTGAAGATTATCTATATATCTATCTATCCCACAATCATCAAATAAACATAAAAAACCCTATGAATTTAAACTTTATTCCTGAAGGAAGTCCAGAAAATATTAGAGATTTTTTTGTGGCTATATGACAGGATGAGATCTTGTAAATGGAGGTGATCCCAGCTGTAATGCAGAAAATATGATTCTCGGGGAGGCACTATAAAACAGGGCACTGTAGTATTTTAGGTATGAGGTGCTATGTTCAATAAAGTACCCGAATCTTCTGAGACGAGCTTTGGAGGATGGGACTTTGTTTGCAGTTTTCTTTGACTATGCAAAGACTATGCCATATAAAAATTCTTCTCTCTGGTGATAAACCCTTCTAGCAAGAGGGCCAGCCTGCAACTACATCAGACCATCTGATATCAGAGAGACAACAGACAGGAAGAAATCTAGAGGAAATGTTAGTCAAGCTCCTTATTTCCATATAATTTTCTGATTAGTTCTACTCAATTCAATTAATGAGCACTCCTGGAGGCCATCCATGAAACACCAATCACTCTCCTCATACTGGCAGAGACGCAGCTGCCCCGAGACCAGCAATTGAGTGATGCCCAATGAGCTAAACAGATTTGGGTTCGCTCTAAATCTTCATCCCGTCAGTAGACAAGAAATGGCTGCATGAAGGCTCTCAACAAGATGGACAGACGCACTGGCTGCGACAGTGGGCTCAAACGTAAGAACAATTGTGAGGGTGGTGTGGGACTGGGCAATGCTTCACTGAACGGTAAGGGACACTCCATGGCACCTAACCACCCCCACCCCACCACTCTTATCCCAACTTCAGAACCTGTCAGCATAAATGGAGAGAATCATTGGTTCACTTTTAAGAGCCCTGCTCTGGTACTGGGTTATGAGCATGGGTTTTTAAGTCGAATAGATTTGAGTACAAAACTCGAGTTTTCCATTTGGCCAAGTTGGAGCACAGTGCTGTATCAAAGTGTGAAGTGGAAAATAACAATACATGGCACAGAGAACGGATCTGAGTGAAATGAGACAACTTAAGAAAAGTACTGGGAACACTGTGGCTGGCACAGAGTCAAGGAGAGCATCGAGCGAGTGCCTTGCACCTTCTGCCTATTTTGATAAACCCTGAGGAAGCGGAGAAAGGAGCTAGTAGACGATTTTATTTCAAGTTCATTTTTGAATTTGTAAGAGGGGTAACCATACTTTGAATGATGATATCACAGTCATATCTTTGTGAATAGGTACTTAACCAGAATATTGGTACATTTTATAAAGCAGCAATTCAGGTACCAGAACCATATGGGGGCACATTGAAGCTTAGCAACCATGGCTTTAAAAATGTAAGACTTCACATAGAAGTGAGAATAAAATAAAAATACGCAAATTTTCACATCAGGCAAAGCTTTGTCCTCATGATATTCCCAGTTTGTTCTAAAGAGTCGAGAGCGGAGTGTAAGCACCTTTGACCATGTGAAGATCTCAGAAGGGAAAAGAACATACAAAGAGAGTTCAGTGTAGATCTCAACTAGGACCTGTCATCAATGAGTCGTTACCCTCACAATACAATACGGATTTAGGGGCTGAAAGGTTACATACATGGTCTCTGTTTGTATGTCTGCTACAACCAGATACATGAAAAAGGAAAGAAGAACCAGTTTGAGTGTGTTGAGTCGATTCTGATGTGATGCTGCGTACAACAGAACAAAGCAGTGTCTCGTCCTGCACCGTCCTCATAATCATCAGTGTTGGAGCCACTGGCTAAGCCCATCTCATTGAAAGTCATGCTCTGTTTGGCTGACCCTCTACTTTACCAACCACCCCCCACAAGGACATCAGAAGAAGGCTCACCATCGTCACTTCTAAGGAGCATTCTGTCTGTGCTTTTCCCAAGACACATCAAATGACATACTGCATTGGGAAAATCCACAGCAAAACACCTCTATTATTTATTTTATTAAAAGACCATTTTATTGGGTGCTCTTACAACTCTTATTACAATCCATACATCAATTGTATCAGGCATACTTGTCCATATGTTGCCATCATTCTTTTCTAGACATTTACTTTCTATTGAGCCCTTGGTATCAGCTCCTCTTTTTTCCCTCCCTGCCCCCGTACCCTCGTGACCCCTTGATAGATTACATGTTTATAATTTTAATATCTCACACCAACCACTGTCTCCCTTCACTCATGGTTTCTGTTGTCCTTTCCCTAGAGGGTTGTGTGGTTGGCTATGTGTTGATCATTGTGATCAGTTCCCCCTTCCCACTCTCCTCTCCCCCTTCTTCCCCCTCCCCTCTGGTATCACTATTCCTATTTCTGTTTCTGGATTCCGTGTGTCATGAGCTTTTATCTCTTATTTTATACCTGTGCGCATGCTCTGGTCTAATCCAGAGTGAGAAGCAACACTGGGGTCATAGTAGTGGGGGTTGAGGAAGCTTCAAGGACCCAGAGGGATTCTGTGTGATCCATAGGTGCTTTACTGAACCCTGGTTGACGCATCCCTTCCCTGCAACCCACTGTCCTCAGATGGGCTTTGGGTCTCTGCTCTGATCCCCCCTCATCCTCAACAGTATGTTTTTGTTTGTTTGTTATGGGTCTTCTGTTGCCTGTTACCCAGTCCAGTGACATTTCATGATCACACCGGCTGGTGTGCTTCTTCCATGTGGGCTTGTGCTTCACTGCTGGATGGCCACTTGCTTACCTTCAAGCCTTTAAGACCCCAGATGCTGTATCCTTTAATAGCCAGGCACCATCCACTTTCTTCACCACATTTACTCATGCACCCATTTTATCTTCAGCGATTGTGCCAGGAGGGTGAGCATCACACGCAAAAAAAGACCTCTTTAAAGCGTTAAAAAAAAAACAACCCACAAAGTTGTCACTTTGAGAATTAAAGTGTGTCTCTGGTATTTTTACTCTCCTCGTATGCATGTGGAAAACTGGATAATGAATACAGAGAGTCAATGCATTTGAAACACGTGTTGGTCAGGAACATTTGATATACCATCAACTGCCAGATAATGATACCTCTTAACAGAGTAAAAATTCAAGCCACAGGTGGGGAGAGACTTTCAAAACTTTTATCAGATGCGGTTGGAAGCCACTGAGTGGGTTCAGAACCACACAGTGACCCTGTCCAACACCTGTGACAAGGACAGGCGCTTGCGTGTCCATGTGCACTTTGTTCATTTTATCCTGAAAGTACAAAACAATTCCAAATTTTATACAGTGCTGGAAAATTTCTAATATTCTTGACAGTAAGAAACTGTCTAAAACAGAGAGAACCCACATGCCACTCTCTATTGTATATAAATCAGAGTTACTGATTATTTTGAGAGGCTGAGATGAGAAACGTGGCACTTTAGGATATGTTTTAATAATCACAAACGTGTATGTGTTTGTAGGTCCAAGTATAAATACATTTTCTACCATTATGGGAATTTCACAGAACTAAAAGCCCTCAGGCTACTCCTGACCTTTCCTTATAATAAGCAAACATTACATAACAAATGTTAATTTAAAAACAAATATTTTCCAATTACTTTTTGCTTCCATTTGTCATCCACTGACAAAGAAGAAGAACACTAATACTTGTACTTCCCAGCAGATGGAGACAGGGCATGCTCACAGGGGGTGCTGGGATACACTGTCCACCCTGTTCATGTGCAACACGAAGTAACAGCTCAAACATAGCCTTGAATTAGGAAGACACTAGAGGGTTTCCAGAGATGGCGACTGTCGCATTACTGACTATGCGAAAACATTCCAAAAGCCTAATACCCAAAGTAGGGACATTAATTTAATGTAGGGACAATAATTGGGTATAAGCGATATTATTGCTTACCTATAAAAAGAGTCTTCAAAAAGTTTTGGGGAAATTTTAATTTTTTTCCCTCAAGAACTTTTTCAAGCCCCTTCATGTGTGCATAATAAAATAATTAGAATGTGACGTGGAAAATGTACACAAAATATGAAGTAGAAGGAAGCAGGTGGCAAAATGGGATGAGATGCTCCTATATTTGGTAAAGAACAAAGGCACAGACTAATGTCTGGTGTGAAACATTTAAAAACTGCAGTGACTACATCTTGATGCTGGAATTACATGATTGCCCACCCCATTCTCCCACTTTGTTTATTTGCGTCTTCAGTGGTTGCTAAAATCACCCAGCATAACTGTTTTCAAGTTTTACATCATTTTTCAAGTATTCATGGATACATGTCCCTGACTCTCTCCCCTTGCTCCACCCCTCCCCATCTCCTCTTAGCAGCTTACTTATTATACAAATCACACTAGCCAATTCTTTCAGCTTGGGTTAAACATTTATGCATGACTTGGCAAATTCGATATAATTCCTATTATTTAATTTCATGTAGATATCAATTATTTTAAAAGCTGAATAATATGTAATTAACTTATAAAACAGTTCAGAGATTAAGAGTTCATAAAAATTGAAAATGAGTGAAAGATTTTTATTTGAATAGCAATTTTTTAATGAACATTATTTTCTGAGTATTGAGGATGAAAAAAGATAAATTACGGTTCTGTTTTGCTTTGCAACATAAACCGTATCCAAATCTGTGGAAGATGATGATATATTAAGTACCATATATACTCGTGTACAAGCCGAGTTTTTCAGCACATTTTTCATGCTGAAAAAGGCCCCCCTTGGCTTATACGCGAGTGAGGGCCCTGTCTATGCTGCTAACCTCACACCAGCTGAAGCTGAAGCTCTGTGTGGACACACAGATGAGGAGGAGGAATCCACTTTTGAAGGATTTTAACTCGTGTTTTAGCTTGGCTGCTGATTGAGCTAAGGTTTTCCTACTTTTAAAGTTATTGTTGATACCACATTGTTTTTGTTGACCCTCTTTTTCACTTACAGAGCTAGTTTCCTGATTTTTCTTTGAAATAAATATTCAAAAACATTTAACCTACTGATGCCTCAATTAATGTAATTTTATCGTTATCTATTTTTCTTTTGAAATTTACCAGTAACTGCTGCATTTCCTGCCCTAGGCTTATACTCGAGTCAATAAGGTTTCCCAGTTTTTTGGTGGTGAAATTAGGTGCCCCGGCTTATATTTGGGTCGGCTTCTGCTCGAGTATATACAGTATTTAGAAAGTGTTAGGCACTGGTTTTAATAATTGTGATGAGATCCTAAGGGTAGGAAGCCAACCTTATTTATCTAGCACTAGCCCAACGTCTGTCAGAAAGTATGCACTCAATAACTGTTCACATAATTATCTACCTGCTTAACTCTCAGTGACCTACTTTGTAGATGAAGAAATGGTGACTCACATAGATAAAGGTGACTCATTCTAAGTCCCACATTTCTTAGGGGAATGGAATCCTTGACATTTCTTCCCAATTCGGGGCTTATCACCCCACCTGGAGAAGCAGTCCAAGACTCCAAAGCATATGACACAATTGCCATCTTCTTGCATAGCAGAGCGCATCTAGCAGAGGCTTGTGCAAACAGCAGTGCAAAAAGAAGTGTCTGCCATGCCAAGCACCTCATTTTTTGTAGAACTCCTTTTCGCAGAGTAAACCGTCTAGAGAGTGCCAACATTCTGAATGGTACAGGAGGGGATTTCAAAAAGTTCATGAAAAATATTAAATTTTATTTTGATGTTTTCAAGGTAAAATAGAAAAGCTGATTAAGAGTTTAAAGAATAATTCAACATTTACAAATTATCAAGGGCTCATGAGGGAGGGGAGAGCGGGGAGGGAGGGGAAAAAATGAGGACCTGATGCTGGGGGCTTAAGTGGAGAGCAAATGTTTTGAGAATGATGAGGGCAATGAATGTACAAATATGCTTTACACAATTGATGTATGTATGGACTGTGATAAGAGTCGTATGAGCCCCTAATAAAATGATTTAAAAAAAAAATAATTCAACATATCTGGGGTGAGGTCCAGGTAGTATGGCAGGGGCCAGGCCTAATCCAGGGATACATATGGTAGCCAACTAAAAAGGGGGAGTGGGGGGAGAGAAAAGAAAAAATATATGGGTAGCAGGGGAACAGGACACCAACCCACCCAAGGAGAGGGTATTGTTTATATCTCCACAGGGAAAGAGGGACCAGACTTCAATCTGGGGCTCCAAGACATGAATGCAGCATACTGGCACAAAGCAGGGAACCAATAGAGAGGTATGAGGGGCTGGCCCCAATCATTTGGACAGCCCCCACTCCCCGCAGAATACTTCACTTCAGAGGACAGCACTGAAACTACAACTCAGGGAGAGGGACATGTCTGATCAGAGCACAGAGGAACAAATGAAGGGGAAGGAAGAGATTGGAACACCTCCTGGCCCACCAAGCCCTGAGGACGATATCCCTGCTCAGAGCAGCCAATGCACAGAGAGGACCATAGGGCTGGCCCCGCTATGAGACATGACATCCCTCACTGACCCATAACGTTATGGGTGGTAACACTGGAGATACATTGCAGGAATTGTGCCCGATCTGACCCCAGCATACTGAGGCGAAACACTAAGGGTGAGCAACACAACAGCATGGGGAACAGAGCAACGCAGTCCCCAGGGAAGACCCAAAATAGACTATGGAGTCAGGGCATGGCCAGATCCAGACTTGACAGGAAAACACTCCTAAAGGTCAAGAAAGAGACTTTGAATTATTTACAGGCTTTTCTCTTTTTTTGTCACTTTGTTGTGTTGTTGTTTTCTTTTGTTGCTTTGTTTTGCTCTGTCTTGTTTTTTGTGCATGGTATTATCTTTGCAGGTCTAAGACCGGTGGGATAAACAATCTGGAGGAGAAAACAACGGGACCAATGGTTCAGGGGGACATGGGAGAGGGGGAGGCAGGGGAAAGGAAATGGGTGTTCAAAAAACCCACAGCAACAAGAGAACAATAAGTGATCTAAAATCGATGGAGAGGAGGGTGTAGGAGGCCTGGTAGGGCTTGATCAAGGGCAATGTAACCGAGAGGAATTACTTAAACCCAAAAGAAGGCTGAAGATGATAGTGGGGCAAGAGGAAAGTAAAAGGAATTAGAGGAAGGAACTAAGAGGCAAAGGGCATGTATAGAGGTCTAAATACAGGCATGTACATATGTAAATATATTTATATCTGATGATGGGGAAATAGATCTATATGCATATATTTATAGGTTTAGTATTAAGGTAGCAGACGGACATTGGGACTCTACTCAAGTACTCCGTCAATGCAAGAACATTTTGTTCTATTAAAGTGACATTTCATGATGCTCACCTTCCCAACATGATCACTGAAGACAAAGCGGGTGCATAAACAAATGTGGTGAAGAAAGCTGATGGTGCCTGGCTATCAAAAGATATAGCATGTGGGGTCTTAAAGGCTTGAAGATAAACAAGCAGCCATCTAGCTGAGAAGCAACGAAACCCACTTGGAAGAAGCAGACCAGCCTGTGTGATCATGAGCTGTTGATAGGATCAGTTATCCAGCATCGAAGAACAAAAAAATCATATCATTGCGAATGAGGGGGAGTGTGGAGTGGAGATCCAAAGCCCATCTGTAGGCAACTGAACATCCCCTTACAGAAGGGTCACAGGGAGGAAACGAGCCAGTCAGGGTGTAGTGTAGCACAGATGAAACATACAACTTTCCTCTAGTTCTTTAATGCTTCCCCCGGCCCTGCCACACACCCCCCCCCCCCACTATCATGATCACAATTGTACCTTACAAATCTGGCTAGACCAAAGGCTGTACACTGGTACAGATCAGAGCTGGAAACACAGGGAATCCAGGATATATAAACCCCTCAGGACCAATAAAGAGAGTAGAGATACCAGGAGGGGAAGGGGAAGGTGGGGGAGAATAGGGGAATGGATCACAATGATCTATATATAACCCCCTCCCTGGGGGACGGACAACAGAAAAGTGGGTGAAGGGAGACATCAGACAGTGTAAGACATGGAAAAATAATAATTTATAAATTATCAAAGGTTCGTGAGGGAGGGTGGGATAGGGTAGGGAAAAAATGAGGAGCTGATACCAAGGGCTCAAATAGAAAGAAAATGTTTTGAGAATGATGATGGCAACAAATGCACAAGTGTGCTTGACACAATGGATGGATGGATGGATTGTGATAAGAGTTGTATGAGCCCCCAATAAAATGATTTATAAAAAAATAATTCAAATTAGTAATTTTGTAGACCATGGAAATGAAACCTCAGAGTGGGGCACAATAATTATACAGATGCCTATATAAGGTTAGACAAAGAACAAGGCTTATATTTTTCTACAACTTTTGTGAAGGACCCTGCAATTCAGTGTTGGCTGTCATGGCCATAGTCATTTATGACTCATAATGACAATATCGGACAGGGTAGAACCGCCCTGTGGATTTCTGATTCTGTAACTCTTTATGAAAGTAGAAAGTCTCGCTATTCTCCCACGGAGTGGCTGGTGGTTTTGAACTGCTGACCTCGTAGTTAGCACCGAATATGTAAACCACTATGCCACTATTCATCAATATTGTTGCTGTTAGGTGCTGTCAAGTTGACTCCTACTCAGAGTGCTGCTGTGTGCAGCAGGAGAAGCACTGCCCGGCCCGGCGCGCTGCTCACAAGTGTTCTTATGTCTGAGCCCAGAGCTACAGCCACTGTGTCCATCCACCTCATCAAGGGCCATCGTCTTTTCCATTAATCAATAAGGAAGTTAAAAAAATGGAATTCTTTGCAAAGATGCTTTTAAGAAATCAGGGTTTAATAAATGAAACAAAATATATGCAGATAAATTACTATTATGAATGTAATCAAGTAGTACTAAAGTCACAACAACCTCACATCCAAGTGATTTAATGTTATGGCTTACAAAATCCCAATGTACAGCCATGTTGCCCTCCAGGGGACAACAGGCAATGTTTAGAGGCATTTTCGGTTGTCACAGCGGGGAGTCTACTGGCAGCTAGTGAGTGGAGGTTGGAGACAGTGCTAATCAACTAACAGTACATAGGCTAGCTTCCCACAACAAAGACTGACCAAACAAATGTCAGCAAACTCTTTTATACATTTAAAATAAGGTAGAACTGCCTATTCTCCTCATGTAAGTGAGCATGTATTGATTAATTTTGTGCAAATGTGCATAAAGCAACCAACAGTTCTCCTGGATTCAGGGTGGTCTTGAAACTCCCGAGAACCAGCCAGGTAACTAGAACTACTGTGTGTTTAAAGAGCCTTTGTGTTGCTTCCAAGCACACGACAGGCTCGGGAACCCTTTAGGTGAAGTTCTACACTGTTAGTCAGAATCAATTCAGCAACAGTGTATACTGGACTTAGGAGATGTTGACTCACATCTCTAACGACCAGCATTTACACGTGGAGAGTCAGGAACAAAAGAGGAAGATCAAGGTGATGGATTCACAGCGTGCCTGCAACAATAGGCTCAAACATGGGAACCATCGGAGGGCCGTGCAGGGACAGGCAGCATTTCCTTCCATTGTATTTAGGGCTGTTCTCAATCAGAACCCACTCAATGGCCCCTCACAGCAATGATGAGAACAACAGAATTCACTGGCAGGAGTTTGGGTGTGGAGGGGGTGAGACAACACGGGGATAAGTAAAGACAGTATGCAAGGCTCCGACTATTGTGCCCTTTCTCCATACCACCATTTTCTTACTGTGTCAGCTCTTCATTTGGCGACAGAGCTAGAGAAGTAGGAAACATTTAGGATTAATTTCTCAGTAATAACAAGAAAGGATGAGAGAAACTTTTTTTTTAAGTATGTAGAACAATGCAAGGCAAAAAGAAGCAAGCATCTGTGAAATTCTGTCACATCAAAGTACATTGTTCTCCGGTGACAAGAAGCTTCAGTGCGCTGGGGAAGTCGTCACCTCTGTGAGGCCCCAAAGACAACACTGCCACCCAGAAGGAATCAATGGCAAGATGACTTCCCTTTGCTGCCTCAGCTCCAAGGTATGCACGAACAATTCTAAGCTTTAGGGAACAGGGAATGACCAACATTCAGTTTGCTGTCTGAAGGACATCCAGACCCCCCACCAGAGGGCTACTCTGAGCAACTTCAAGGCTAATGATGAGTCAAGTCTTGACAAATTCCATCAATTGGATCAAACAATTAAAATCTCTGCCTGCTGTACAGAAGGAGGTCTGAGTAGAAATTAGCCGACAAACTGCTCCATCTTTTCCCACTTAACAAAAATGTGATTTCCCCTGGGCCAGGCAGAAATGAAAGTATATGAAGGAGCAATGAAAACAGAATTTCCTAACAGCCACACAGAAAATCTACCACCATGAAAACAGTAGCGTTTGTCTCCAAGAACCTCCGTTACATTAATAATTAGTTCAAGAAGGAAAAAAAAAAGTGTGCTGGGTTATTTTTTGGCCAAACAGTCATGATCACTATAAAATGTAGTTTAATGGAATTCAGCAAGTGACCTACTTTTTAAAGCTCATAAAACCCACTTATAAAAGAGATCAAAGGCCAGCTTTATTTCAATAGCTAGAGATTTCTTTGGGGTTAAAGAATGACAGTAAAAGAGCTGCATGCATGATATTGCTATAATTATTCTACAAGAGTTCTTGGTACACACAGTCTCATTAAAGGCAGTAGGACTGGCAAAAAGCATCTTGTACACATTACATTTTCTCAAAGGAAAAGTCAGACTATAAGTCTTTTTTCTAGATAGACCATAGATGTCTACATAGCTCACAATTTGTGTCTGAAGGCTTGGGGGCTTTATTTTCTTCATTGATCAATTAGTAGACTGCCCTGTTGTGACATTCTGATTTTAGGGCTCCAATTCGACTACATCATCTGAAATTTATATGACTTTGATGGAAACATTCTTATAATAAGACTTTTTTTTCTTTTATTTTCCCCCAGAATCCCAAGTGTAAGGCTTCAGTGAGATACTGTGGGGGTTATAAGCATAGGTAGCAATTAAAGAAACACAAAACAGATGATTCTTAGTCTCCACATTGGCTTGGCTGTTTATCTAAGAGTCAGGAAAGACTATTAGAAAATTCATTCTGTTAATTATTTTTCATATTGAATTATCTATTAAAATGAGATTCCTCTCTTAATGAGAATTGTTACTCTGAGCAAAAATCAGCCAAAAAGTACATCTGTGAGTGGGATTCAATGTTACTTTATTGAGAAATCATTCTTTTAAAAGTTCATTGAGTGTATTTCCTCTTGGCAGCTGTATCAGCCAAAAGGTCTGCCAGGTGATGGTGTTCAGAAGGAGAAGGGAAGATATGTGAGTCGAGCAGTTTCCCAAACCAATCGCAAGGCCTTTATAAAATCATTCTTATCCTACCACATATAGAGTAGGAAATCATCTAATCTTGACCACACATATTTCCTGTTTCTTTAAAATTTATTAAAAGATATCTTCATTGATGAGATGTCGAATTTTTATGCTCTTGTTCCTGACACCAGGTCTCTTGACAGTACAAATAGTTAAGCACTTGCCTACTAACCAAAAAGGGTGATGGTTTGACGCCACTCAGGGGCCACGGACGTGTTGAAACAAACTATGGAGCATGGTGTTCTTTCTCCCTGTTCTCACAACCAATGAAATTTCTCTCTGGCAAGTTAAAAATGCATTTTTCTCTGAGGTCTGCTGTTCCTCAAATCTAGCAAAGTGATCGGATGCCGCATTTCTTCTACTGTGGACTCATGATCGCTCCCTCCTTGAAGCCAAAGGAATCGTTAGCTCTCCAGAATCATAAGCATTTCAAAAATTACAGTCAAGCCTCTCAACTGCACTTAGAGGGTTTTGGATTTATTCCACAGTATTCTTTTATTCTCAAGAGAAGAGTACTTCCAGTGGCTGGTACTTGAGATCATTTACATTTTCCTCCATTTAAAAATCAACTGGGTATAAAGTTATAAAACCAGTTCAGCACACAATTGCTAATGCGACCTCTCATTTGCTATGTTAGGATCAGCTTTGAATTTTTAAAAAAAGCATTCAAGTAATATCCGTCTAGAAATTCTTAAATTCATTAACTATTTTCAATTTTTACAAAAGTATTTTTATGAAAAATCTGATTTGAGAAATTTAAGAGTATGATAATAAAATTAAGATGCAATCAGGATCTAGCTG
>NW_022107431.1:58181120-58195473 GCF_000313985.2 Echinops telfairi | reverse complement strand
CTCTCTCGAGGAACAGCGAACCAGTACTCTGGCTGCTTCCTTCGTCGGCCGTACTGCTGGGCCAGGGCGGCAGTGTGGGTGGCAAAGGATTTTCTCATTGGTTTTCCCACCTTGATGCACAGAAACATGGGAGGAGTCTTGCTTTTCTCCTCTTTTGAAGGAAGTATATCTGAATCATACATAAAAGAGCTGTCTTTAATATTGACAAATTGGGTGACATGGAAGTTTTTCAAGTTATCAAGAATAGGGTCGAATCCCTTCTTGGTGCTGAAGGATAAAACAGAGTGGGAGGAGCATCACGTGACCACATCTCACTAAGGTTGATTGCATTTTCCAGACTTTCTTTAGCACAAAAGGGAAGAACTTTGAATGCTTCGGTGAGAAATTACACATTGGAAATCACTACAAAGAACAAGAAGTGGAGATTTATGATCTCCCTGAATGAAGGATACTGAAGATCCATTCATATTAATGACTGGTCCTGAAGATCCAATCACACTACAGTGCAATTCAGTAGAGAACTGAAATATCCAGAAAACAATTTTAAACTAGTTCAGCATTGCAAATCCATGATTTAAAAAAAAGTCACTTAAAAGATTTCTTTAAAATCCAAACTATACCTTTAAAAAAGTATTATAGATCAAGTACTATAATACAAAAAAAGGAAGAAAAAAAACCCACTGACATCTAGTCAATTCTGACTCTTAGCAACTGTATAGTAGGTTTCTGAGGCTGTAACCCTTTGGACAGTCTCATCTTTCCTTCTCTGAGAAGTTGGTGGCTTTAAACAGCCAACCTTGTGGCTGACGGTTCAGTATTACAGTGCCACTGCAACAGGTATCAAATATTGCTAGTTTCCCCCATTTATTTATTTATTTCCCCCAAATTGTATTGGGAGTTAATACATATATTATATCATTCCATAGTTCAATCATATCAAGTATAATTGCTACAACCGTGTTCTTTTTCTTTTTTAAAATCACTTTATTGGGGGCTCGTACAACTCTTATCACAATCCATCCACTCATCCATCCATTGTGTCAAGCACATTTGTACATATGTTGCCATCATCATTTTCAGGACATTTTCTTTCTACGTGAGCCCTTGGTATCAGCTCTTCATTTTATCTCCTGCTTCCCTCACCCTACCCTTGATAATTTATAAATTATTATCATTTTTTCATGTCTTACATTGACCAATGTCTGTGTTCTAAAATAATTTTACTGCTATTGCATATGCAAGTTTTGGAAAGGTAATCATACAACAGATTTCTAGGATTTAAGAAAACTGGCTTACCTTCAATGGGTACCTGGATTCTCTTTAATAGCCACAGCTGAATTTCAGATTTATTATCCATTTGTGCACCACGGCAGCTTTTATCCAGAGACGATTCCAAAGAGGAATCTAGAGACTCCTTAAACTCGTTTTCTTCTGCAGAAGGTTCTAGTTGCAGTGGAAGGGATGGGCTGATTTTATCCAGCTCTTCCTTGCCCTCAGTTGAGGGGTCACGTGTCTGGGGAAGAGAGCTACTAAGAGTGACGTCTACTCCTACGGGCTCAATGTTTTTGTCATCACTTAATCCTGCTTTCTGTACATTTTCAGGTAACGGTGAAACTTCTTTGTTCTTATTAAGGTAATATTCGATGAGTTTAACTTTATCTAGCTCTTCGTGTATGTTCAGTGTGTTTTCCACTTGGCTCTCTGGGGACCCGGACTGCTTGTCCACTTCTGGCATTATATCTTGCTTCTCACAGGCTTCTAAATCTAGGGCTCCCTTCAGTTCAGCACCACCCTCTGTTCCCGAAACATTCAGAACTGACTGCAGCTGCCCTTCTACAGCAGAACTGATGACTTTTGACTTAGCTTTCCTTAAATCCCTTGGGTCAACACACTCCTTGGCATTGTCTCCTTTGGCCAACCCACTATCAGTTTGAAAAGAAAGTTCTTCCAAGTCAACAAAGTCATCATCTTCCACTAAATGGGCGTTTTCTTTGGCTTTAGATTCAAATGCTGTCTCAGGAAGTCCCTTGCTCACCCAGGTCACTGGGGTAGATCTGTTGGTTGCCTCTATAGAAGATTCCAGTTTCTTTAACTTTCCGGGCAAAGGGCTGTCCAAGGGCTTTGTATGTGCGTCATCAGATGCCTTGTCCCAAGTTTTTGCTGATTGGGAACCTGTACTGATGGTTCTCTCTCCATTCTGCGGCCGTTTCTCCTTGTTGAGAGATTTGAACTTACTGAAGGGATTGATATCCTTTTCAGAAGCCAGGTCTTCCCATTCTCCAGGCCTGTACAGAGGACAAAGATCCTGAGGTAGGTCACTGTTGGGGAAAAATGGTGGGTGCACATGGAATGTTAAAAACAAAACTGAAAATAAAATGGAGGAAAGGCAAAAAACAAAACTCAACCAAAATATAAATATGCTGCAACTTAAATTTATGCTTAAATTATTTCAGAATAGGGAAACAAAATCAATAAATTGACTTAAAAAAACACCACCACATGAGTCAACTAAAGAAACAGCAAAAGAAAGAATCATGATGTTGCAAATCTACTGGAAGCAAGATGGAATGGTTTCTGAAGTCAGGTATGAATATGGACATGTCAACCACCAGACTTTTAAAGATGAAATAATAATGTTTCTGATTTTTAAGAAGGAAAAGACAAAGGAGAGAATGTATTTTAGTACCAGTAGCTAAAATTCCTTAAATATTCAAGCTTTTCCTTTTCATAAAAATCTATAGAGCAACTACATTAATTCTGAATGGCACATTTACTTAGCAACTACTAATTTAAATACTCTATTTAAATTCTCTAGGTCTAGAGGCTGACCCTGAATTTTTATTTTGGTTTTCATGGCTTAGTGCCTAATGTTTTCAATAACAAACATCCTCCCATCTCCAAAGAAACTGCAAAAACCATTTATGTAACTATAGCACCAATTACAAAAATATACACTTGTACCATTATTAAGGTAATATTCGATGAGTTTAACTTTATCTAGCTCTCCATGTATGTTCAGTGTGTTTTCCACTTGGAAAACAATTTTTTTTAATCTACAGAAAAGTAAACTGGTTTATCAGCTAAAACATATGAATGACAGGTGCTTCGCTACCAAGATTTAAATTTCAAAACAATATTGAATAGTTTGTCACAAAATACGTATTTTTTAAAGCTGAGACTTTTAACAAAACCTCATATTGTCTCCTTTTTGGGTGCCCCTATTGGATTAACACAGAAATCTTTTTTTAAATATCAATTTCAGAAATAATTTTATGTTTTAAAACGATGATCTCATATTCAAGCTGTACCTTCCCTATTACGTTGTTCCAGGCAGTTCTTAAATGACAAGGAGACTGTCTCCTTCAAGCTATTTTATAAATCACTAGCATGTCACATTTATGCTTTTTCTAATAAGAAATAAAAGCCTGCATAATTGTTAAGATTCTGACAAATGCTTTAAAAGGCCTCTTTAATTCATAATTTGTTTCAGTTCAACACGAATTCACTCAGCTCCTAAATGCCACGTGCTGAAGGATGATTGTGATCATGTTTTCTGTTTGTTCTGCAGGAATGTTGCAAGTACCTGGAGCAGTAGGGACACAATGTTTCCTCCAACATGAGCATCTCAGAGGATGTTAATGACAGCAATCACTCATTTTAGGGTCAACCAAGCTAATGCAATGTGGTTTGACTTCCACATTGGGGCTCACATTTTAATTTGACATCTTAAAGTCCAGAAAAAGTCTTGCAACTAAGAAATCCACTTTCCCCCAGACTTCCTGACTAAGCTGCATTTTCTCTCCTGAACACTCAAGTCCTTTCTATCTCTGTTCCTCCCCTGCCTCGCTCTCTGCCTCTGAGAACCCATTCAACAGCCCTCCAATCAGCTACCTACATGACCTTCTGTGCACGATCCCTCTTGTTCTGCTTGATCCAATTTCCAATTCTCTACCCAGGATTCATTTCCTCATTTTTCTGTGCACATCAGCTGCCACGCTTTGCTGAGGCAGATTATGTAATGGCAGACTATATAACGGTGGCTACTGGCTCTGCTGCTAGTGGACGCTTTCTACACTTGGCTGTCACTCCTTGTCTGTCAGCAGAATGGAGGAAGGCCCTCAGTGAGCCAGGTTGACACAGTGGCTGCTACAATGGGTTCCAACATGCCCAGGACCGGGCAGGGTTTCCTTCTGTTGAAAATGGGGTCGTTAGGAATCGAGATCAACTTGATGGCCCCTAACAACGACAACAACAAAACACTTAGCAGCACCCAGTGATGATCAACTATCCCTCAGTTCCCTACTTATGTTTGGTTGCAGCTGCAATTAAAACATGACCTACACCATACAAAACCTTAAAGTGAGGGTGGAGAGATTACACACACACACACACACACACACACACACACACACACTTCCAAATACATTGTACTTATTACTATATCACATGACTTTTAGTAATAATTAAATTTAAGGCAATTTTAAAAACTTTCTACAACTGATGAAATTCTGAACACAAATCACAATGCCCAGGCTAGTTTTCCACTTGTGCACACAGTGCTCATGAGACTACAATTTCTTTAATAGTGGCATTCAAATCAAGAATCAGTGCCCACCTGAAATCATGTCACCAAAATTGGAGCCAGTTCTTAAGTCGCCTCTCTCCCTCCAGTCACAGCCTCGCTCCTATTTCCAGATCATTAACCATAATCTCACATTGAGAGAGGTGTTTTGTAGAGATGTATTTTCTAGTATTAGATAGAATATGTAAGACCTGAAGATGGGCACTACTGTTACTCTACTAAAAACAACTATCAGAAAAAGATAATAAAAAAAACCATGCCATTTGTTCAGCCATCCACTTATAAACTTATCAATATCTTTCCTTAGGAGCCCTGGTGGTATAGTGGTTAGTCATTTGGCTGCTAACTGCGAAGTCAGCAGTTTGAAACCACCCGCCTCTCTGAGGGAGAAAGACAAGAGTTTTCTCCTCCTGTCAAGAAGACCGTTTTGGAAACTCGCAGGGGCAGTTCAGCCCTGCGTACAGAGCTGCTATGAGTTGGCATCGACCAGACAGCAGTGAGTTTGGAGTTGGGGTATCTTTAGAAGATTCTTTATCTTCTCTCATTTTGTTGCAGAAAACAGTGTTCACCATCTTCCCTGAAACTCATTTCACTTCCTCTCTTCTTCCTCTCTTCAGATTTCCACAATCTGCCAGGCAATTGTGCTTGCTGTCAGTTGAGTTCTCCGTCTACACTTCTATGGCTACAGGGCGGTTTGACTCTTGTTTCTGTGTGTATGTCTGTCACACCCAAAAACTGTAAGCTCCTCAAGGGCAGGGGTCACGATATATTATTCCTCTTCATGTCCTTGGCACAAAAGGGGCATGCACTGAAGTGCAGTCAAAGCCCCAAACACACAGGCACAACAAGATTCTCAGGGTTCAATGCACTCCACATTTTCTTGATAAATTTAACAACAACAACAACACAAACCCGAACTCACTGCCACTGAGTCACTGCCGATCATAGTGACCTTACAGGGCAGGGTAGGGCAGCTCCTGTGAGTTTCTGAGACTGTGTTAACGGGAGTAGAAAGTCCCATCTTTCTCCGAGGATTGGCTGGCGGTTCACAACTGCTGACCTTGTGGATCATATTCCAGTGTGTAACCATTAAACCGCCAGGGCTCCTTGAAGAACTAACGGTTCATATTGATGACGGCAGCCTGTACACTGAGTACCAGGTTCTTCAAGGGCTTTGTAGATACCGATTCATTTAGTTTGCACAACCACCACCCTGGAAACTGGGCGTTACTATGAATCCCACTGAAAAGAGACAGAAAGTGAGGCTTGAGAATGCCCAACTCCTGTAAAGTCAGGGAGACATTAAGGCCCTGAAACCCAGACAGTTTGGCTTTGGCCACAATTCACATGTGATACAGCTTCCTAACCTCTTGCTTTGAACATTCTGGCAGCAAAATTTAGAGATTACCTCAGTGTCTGTGTTCTGCTAGTAGCTTCAGTGGCTTGGAGTTGGGCAGTAGTGAGTGGATCTGATACTAACCTTCTAGAACTTTCTTCCGTTAGTTCCCTGGTTACCATTCCTTCTTTTCAAGTGAAAAGTTCCCATTTTCAAAATGAAAAACTCACTGCCATTCAGAATCACAGTGGCCATACAGGACAGGGTAGAACTGCTTCTGTGGGTTTCCGAGACTGTAACTCTTTATAGACACGGAAAACCTCACCTTTCTCCCGAGGAGCAGCAGGTTGGTGGTTTCGAACTATTGACTTTTCAGTTAGCAGCCCAACACCTAACAGCTACATCATTATGTCTCTCTTTATACAGTTGAGACCACTGTTCTGCCTTTTCTTTCCAATCACTAGGGTTTCTAAAGATTTTTGTGGCTGGAATATGTAGAAAGACAGACACTCTGACAAAATGACAATAAAACCAGATTATCCTTAAGAATGGAGCAGTTCTCCAAGCTTTCTAAACTCTCTTCGCGGGGAGCAGTTTTGTCTTTTTCCTAAGACACCACCTTGTAAGGCCAAAGTCACCAGGACTACAGCACCAGCCACCTAGACTTCAGAGGAAACACCGTGTACTAGTGCTCCCTCCTGGCACGAGGGAGTCTAGCTAGAGGGCATGTGGCATCACTACGCCCTGTCCACGCAAACCTCTGTTTATGCAGCGCAAGCTACGGCAAGGGTTAAGGAGGCTGCCCATTCTGGAATTTAAAGGGGAAAGAGGAAGGGAAGGAGAAAAGACAGGGAATTAGGAGTGAGTGAGGGAGAAGAGAATCAAGTTTTATGTTCAACTTTTCCTTATCATTGACTTTATTAATTTCGTTTCCTCTCATTTTTCTAGTTCATTTTAAACGAGAAAGTAAATTTTCCAACTTGAAATGCCTCTGCCCAGTCATCCACTCGTATAAAGGCCCTTATTTTTAAATTGCCTTTGTTTCTCCCAATACCCTCCTCTGTTTTCTGGTTAGCAAAGAAACGTGTCTTACGAGGGCAAGGCGTCTTTGATCTTCATGTGGGAGATGTCGCTGTAGAGAGCAATGGACACCACCTCTTCCATGGGGCAGATGAGGCCATACTCCTCACACCCATTTTCAATGACCAAGGGATCCGACTTGTGAGGGTCGAACATGATATTGTTAGGAGTGACGATCATGACCCCTCCCACGACACCCTGCGGGAGGAAGGCACAGGTCAGCATCACCAACTACAGCTACGCTCTCAAAACCACCCCCACCAGAGCTTTGTAGCTAGCTAAGGCTGTCATTCCCATTGTTCTGTGCCCGGATCCGACCACTTCTCCTCCAGCAGAGCTCAAAGAGAGGCTGCATTCGTGCCGTGTGCAGGGCAGGGACACACAACAGTCTCCGTCTGGCCGGCATACCGACCCTGGTCCCAGCACGGTCACTGAAACAGCATAGTTAGCACATGACCTTGGGTCACTCATGGGGTTTGTCTGTAAAATTCTCCAGTTGCTTGTCTGTAAAATGAGATGTCTTCCTAATTGAGAGCATTGTCAGTTATAATTCACTCAACAAGGATTCACCCGGGTCAATGAGGTATGTGCCTGGGCTGCGGAAACAGCTGTCTTTGAGTTACGGTGCCAAACGAAGGTCCTGATCTTCTTGTCCGAAATGTTTAAATTGCTCACATCCAGTCAAGAGTTCATAGAGCCAAACAATGGATATTCACCTGTCTGTCCATTTGACATACTGTGGTGGCTTGAATGTTGCTATGAAGCCAGAAACTATGCCCCCTGCCACCACGCCCCACAGGGTCCCCCATGGTGGACAGAATTCAGCCGAGCTTTCAGACGAAGACAAATGAAAAAGATTTGGTGATCTACTTCTACTTCGGAAATCAGTGAATGGAAACCTTAGGGATCACAACAGAACCCTGTCTAACTGCTTGCTGTGGACGCCATCGGAGGGCTCACTTGCTGGGGGAGGGCCTCCTGTGGGGTGACGAAGGCCACATGGGCACGGAGACCGTTGGGAAGATTGGCAACAGTGCTGCAGAGATGGACGTGCACATGGTGGTGAGGCAGAGGCTCGTGTAGACCTGCACAACGTTTCGTTCTGTTATAAACATGAGGTCACTACGAGATGCAGCCAACTTGATGGCAGCCCACAGTCATCTATGGAGGTTAAAGGCAAAAAATCAGGCACTCCATGGAAGTTTAAAAGTCTGAAGTTTGGTCTGGATCCATTACATAGATCTTGGGGTGTCCATGGAGATATAATTTACCAGAGACAGCAGGATACAGATGACTCCGTTTTAGTAAATAAATGACCTTGCACTCTTAATGAGTTCATTGATCATTTTTGCAGGAAGTTTTGCATTTCAGGTTTTACTTTTTTGGGGGCGCAAAAGTCATAAATCCATTTCAATAACTTATTTTTCTATTACCCTGTATCTGACGTGAACTCTCTATTATGAGCACAGAAATTCATTTATACAATGTAACCCCTCCTTGAAAGGCTCATCTGTTCTTTTTAAAGTCATAACCAAAAATCTAAATAGCATGACACAGCTGATGTTAACTGTGATGCCAGGACCACTAGCAGCAGCGAACACGGGGGGAGGGAAAACTTACCATTTTCCAGTTAGGTGTTTAGCTCTTTAGATGAATTATCTCTTTCAATTAACATACCACGTTAGTTACAGTTTATAATTGTTTGTTTTTTAACTGAGGAGAAATGGAAGCTGAGAAAATATCAACACCCTGCCTGTGGTCTCAGAGCTGGTGGGTGAAAGAGCTGCAACTCAGCTCCTGCGTCTGACTCCTGAACTGCCTGGGAACATGTGGGTACAATCTCCCTTACAACTGACAGGTCAAGAACTGAACGATAAAGGATGCCCAAGGTCACCAAGGCTCACATTTCCACTCAGTGATCACATTGCCTCAATATGTAAAATGTCAGGCATCCGGCCATGGCAGATTAATGAATACTCATCAAATCTGAAGGTGAAACTTTGATTAAGATATTTAATGTCACAGCCCTTCCAGTAATTTGGAGCCACATTTAATTTCCATGGATTCCCAGAAAAGGTGACAGACGGCATGACTATATACCTTTCCATCAGTGAAGTAGCGACAATTCATTTTTAAAAATTTTACAATGCCTGGCTCATCTTCTTCGGATGTAGATGATAAGACTCTTTCAATCGGTTTTAAGGCCTTTCTTGCTAAGTCAGCATCCTTTAGAAGACAAAAATTTCCAAAGTAAATGCAAGCAGCTTTTCCAAACAAATTAATTATAGAAAATATGCCTCATAAGTGCCCTGTAAGTCATGTTTTCTATTTAACCAGAACATAAAAAAATTTGTTTTTAAAAAATATCAGAAATGCAGAAAAGTACCCAAATAATACTATACTAACATATACCACTCTAACGCTATATGACTCAATACATATATTTAGAAAATACTTACAAAAAGTTCATGGAAAAATGGAATAAAAAGATGATGGATTTTTCCCCTGAACTTTTTGAAGTCCCCTTGTAAGCTACGAGGACATAGTTCATATCCAACTCATGATTAAAATTCTCTAGAATTTTAACACTCAGTCAACCAAGCATTTAATTTAATACTTTTTATCAAGCCATGCATATCTGACTTCAAGAGATCAAGTGTGAACAGACTGGTCTTGGCTAGGGTGTTTGTGTTCTATAGACTAATGGCACATTTCTTAACCTATCTATTTGGGGAAATGTTTAGATGTAACTTATGAAAAATCACACGTAGAATCAGTAACTCACAAAACATCCTTTTGATAAATATGAACTCCAGTGCATGAAAGGCATACATACGGGCAATTTATCATATTCTGCATCTGAGGAGGATGGAGATATAGCAGCGCCAGCGTTGGACGATGACAACCTTAAGGTACTGGAAGGGCAGTTGGCATCTGGCACAAAAAGGACCTAGGAATCGGAAAGAAGCGTTGGGTGGGTAACAAGAACCAGGCCGTCCACCAGCCAGTTACTCTGATGCGAGGCGATCATCTAAAACCCAATGGGCTCTCACGTAACTCAGACACTATATCGTCTTCTAGACTTATCCATGAACAAAACTCAGTAATAAGCTAGCATCCACGCTGCTGGAAGGGACTGAGTCCACCTGGAGACGCTGTGAGAGACACAGACGTGTCCACGTGACGGCTCCCAGGTGCGCAGACTCAATAGCTGGGGAAGGAAGCCCCTCCCAGGGAAGAGAGCCCTCAATACAAAGACACAGCAAGGAAGCACGCATGCTTCTGAACAACACCTGTGCCAGGTGGGAGTGGGACAAATCCAGGCTGCAGTTTCTGAATGCTAAAGTAAGTAAGGTCCTTTAAGCGAGGAACTGTACAAGGTAATCTCAATACAAAATTGTTACGATGTCTTCGTCATCTAAACACAAAAATAAAATATTCAACAAGTTGCTCACAGGCGTCTCCCTCTAAATGTTCTGGGGCCCAAAATGTGATTATGATCCTGCCATTCAATACTTTTTAATTGAAACATGCATCATCGAGGGGCTTCAAATAGCTCATGTGAAAATCCCATTATCTTTTCATTCCGTTTTCCCAAAACCTTTTTGAAGCCTCCTTGTATGGTCATGTGACTTCTACTGTTAAAAACAAAAGTCAAACCTAACCCTATATGAGGTAGTTAGTTTATTGTGCCAGCCTGGCCAATAAACACATGTGGGATTAATTGAAGGGTGGAGAGATAAATGGCTCGGCAAGCCTCGCCTTTCCTGTCTCTCGCTCTTTGATCATCGGACCAGTGTGCGGATGCCTTGCTTGTTCTGTGCCTCAATTTGCAAGCTACACTACCCATGGGACACGTAACCCGTAGACTGTGTCACTGTAATTTGAGGTCCCTTTAAGACTTGCTTCGCCACAGGATTGGAATTTACATCTCTTGGGCTGGGGACTGACTGTTGGTGACCTGGCTGACTGTTGGTGACCTGCCTTGCTGTTTGCTGCCTGTGGCAGGATAGCCTGAATCTCTCTACAGAGGACCACCTTGCGGCCCTCAAGACTTGAAGGACTGCCAGTGTCTCACAACTCTCTAACACATTTCAATTATACTGAGCCATTTGTACTGCTTTATAATTTAACTTTATTTCTTGTGTTATATACCTATCTGTATAACTTAATTTATAATTAAGTTAATTTAACTATTTATTTCTTGTGTTATCTATATATATATATAAATTTATATACAAAATTATTAGCAATCTGGTTTTATCTCTAGATAACCCTGTCTAACACACTATAACAACCTATCAGCATTGCTTTCCCCTCCTCCCATCCTTCTAGCCTTATCACTGTTCTAACATTTGTTATTTAAATTTGACTTCAACCCCTCAAAAATTTTTGAGACAAAAAAAACAAAAGATGCATTAAAGTCAAGGCAGAAAAATTAGAGTGAACAGGAAATAAAATGAGGATAGCTTGCTACTGAAAACATGTCTCCCTAGTCCCAAAACACTTACTGAGCAGTGGGTAATAAAATTGGTTGAGTTTCTAAATTACCAATACAAAGAGATAGAATTAATTAGTTCGATTATCCAGCCAGCTACAAAATTAAATTTCCATAAGATAAAAACAACTCAGTTTTTCAGGAGTAGTACAAGCATGCCCCATGAGGTCTAATTAAAAAACAACAAAAACATAGTGTCCTAGACTGAATTATTCATCCACAATACACTTACAATAAACACAGTAACCTATAAGGTGGGGGGCTGTTCTTGGTAAACACTGCAATTCTTGTGTCAGTGACAAAGTGCCCATGTTCAGTCACATAAAAGCAATGTTACAAAAGGTTAAAACAATTCTTCGGTCTGGATATGTAGCTCTTATTTACTCTGCACAGCTCACTGACAACTGGAGTAGATGGCATTCCTGTCAAGCAGTGCTCCATAAATACACTGTCTACATCTGAGCCCTTGACAAATATTAGGCAAGGCAAGTTGAAGTTCTAATCTCAGACATATTCCACATGGCAAAACAAAGAAGGCAATTCTTATGGCTAGACAAGCCCCTGCACTGAGAGGGAGGCAATATTTGAAAGCTGGGGCGCTCAGCTAGAACATGCACCATCTCAACATGGAACTGAACCTGGGTCATAGGCAGAGGGGTTAAGTGGTCCTATTGTCCTCAGTAAATAATGAGCATTTGCAGCCTGGAGGACCTTACCGTAAAATACCAAAAGACAAACCCATCAGCGTTTTAGCCTATGAATATTGTTTAGTCACTGTGCCCCAGGTATATTTTAAAAGCTTTCTTGTTATAAGTAACTATTAGTTAGGTAATTTCTTAGTGAGCTCAAGATACTTTTAAGTGCACATTCTTTGAATCTTAAGTTTTAAATGATTCATATTCTACATTTTCAAATTTGATAGTTTGATATGTCATCAAAACTAACGGCCAAATTCAGAGTACCACATATACTTATGTATGACTCGAGTTTCTCAGCACATTTTTAATACAGTTTTTGAGGTAAAATTAGGTGCCTCGGCTGATATTCGGGTCAGCTTATACTCGAGTATATACGGTATCCTGATTTTTATTTATGCTTCAAGTATTTTCTAAGGGTTGTTTTTAAAAAAAAATTTTTTTTCTGGGTTTTTTTTTTTTTTGCGGGGAGGCGGGGGGTTGTATTTTAAAGTCAAAGAAAGTTTAAGGTCAGATTTAAATTCAGTAAACTCCCAGGCAAGCTTCTCTAAAAGCCACTTTCTCATGATTGATCACTGACCTGGTCAGATCAGTTTTCTTGCCAACCTCAAGGTGGCCATCTCTAGAAGAGTGACCCTCAAATTTTTCAGAACCGGAGAAGATAAAACTAAGGTTTTGATTTATCAAATGTATCAGGAATGAGAAGGACGCTTAAACGTCCATGTATCGGAGAAAGTATTCAAGAATCCTCAACAGCCAGTGGTCCTCACTCCCGAGTCGCTCCTCTTGATTTCCCAGCCCTTGGCAGCAGAGACCTGAGTGCGGATGCACCGTGGACAAGGAACGGCAGCGAGCGAGTCGTTTCACACATTCTAGGCAGCACTGTGAAGGCTAGAAGAATGTATGAAATCATGTGGCCCAGATCTAATTCTGGGGACTTGGAAACTGAGGTCCAAACACACAAGCTGCCATGAGGTCAAATGGAAACAAGACTTTGGGGGCAATGTCTGTCATTTTTGTCATGCAGCAAATCAAAGTAGTTCTACCTCCTATTGGCTATTGGACCTTATTCTGCTACTTATAAATTAGTTTGTTTAGCAACATACTAAAAAAAAAATCACCAGAAATTATTTTACTGTTTCTGTGACTAAGTCTTTAGCCTTGAATCAGTCAAGGTAAGTTTAAGTTCCTCTCTGTGTCCGTTGCATTTTAGGCAGTAACACCTCAATTACAAAAGAAAACCCACATTAAGAGAGACTAAAGTTTGTTAATTTTCCTAGAGACAAAAAGTTATTAATTACAAAGAGGTGTTATTAATAAATATTAATTCATATGTTCTCCAATTACCTGGCATTGACAGTATACCAATTCTTCCTTTTGACAAGAACAAAATGCCCAAAGCACTGTGGTACCAACTGGGCAACCTGTGCCCTGTGGGCTGCATGTACTGATCTTGAAAGAAATACAAAGAACATCATCACTTTGCCCAAATGATGTTGTGACTAGAAGTAGCAATATCCATCCTGAAATAATTAAATGCCACCCTAATGTAGAGAAGGAGCCCTGGTGGCATTGTCAGGTAAACTTTGGGCTGCTAACTACAAAGTCATCAGTTCAATCCTACCTGGCACCCCGTGGGAGAAAGATGAGGCTAAATGATCTGATCACCTGCTCGTGAGACAGCATCCTGGGGAACTGTACCTCGCAGGGTCACTGGGACCTGGAGTAGACCCAAAGGCACACACAGCAACCGCATATTGAAGAGACACAGGCCATGCTTTAGTAAGTCAATGCTGGAGCCCCACATGCTCCCAGCAGCTTTCTTGATGGGGCTGGGAAGCTTGGCCTGAACGAAGATGTTCCAAAAACTAGTACATTTAAATGTATTAATGTAGTTTTAAAGTAGAAAAAAAAGTCTGACAGTTTTAATAAGTTCTTTAGCAAAAGTTGCGTTGTTGATACGCTAACAACAGCAACAGTAAAACTGAGTAACACCCGAGGTGCTGATGCGCAGCCACACACGTGGTTGGGAGTTTTTTTTAATCATTTTATTGGGGGCTCATACGACTCATCACAATCCATACAGACATCAATTGTGTAAAGCACATTTGTACATTCATTGCCCTCATCATTCTCAAAGCATTTGCTCTCCACTTAAGCCC
>NW_022107431.1:58134257-58180615 GCF_000313985.2 Echinops telfairi | reverse complement strand
AATGGGCTTTGGGTCTTCACTCCGCACTCCCCACATCATTCACTATGGATTGAAAGGTTTAGGATCATGGTTTCATGGGGCATCTAGTTAATTTGCTTAGTCACTGGTTATTTCACACCTCAGTTTTTAGCATAGTGTCCAAAATTTGTAAGAGACTATCCAAGTTAAAAAAAAACAAAACAACACTCAAAATCTGGTTTCTATTTGTCTGGAGCAACAGAAGAAGGAAAGTCATAAATTGGGAATCACATAAAATATGTAAAATAATCGACAACACGAACAACTGTCTCCTTTGCCATAAGACCAGTCCTGGATGGTGCACACCTACTATTGCTGATCATGTTAATCAAAGATTCAATAGGAGAATTCTGATCTAAAGGAGAAAAACACAGAACAGAATTTCAAATTCTTATTGACTACAGACTTTTGAGAGCCATGGGGGCTGGATATCCTCCTGAAGCCACTCCTTGAAGTTAACCTTTAAACCTTGAATCCCAATTATCTGCTAAGCCTTTTAAAAACGAAGTAAAAATCTAGTTCAATAAGGAAAAACTGTCTTGAGCACTATGGTCAATGAAGAACTAATTAAATAAGATTAAATTGATAACAGCAACTTGAAAGACTAGCTAAGAACCTTAGGGTAAGTCTAAGTCAACAGGGGGGGAACAACCTAGGAAGAGAGGGTGGGCTGTTCGTACAGTCCAAAGCATCTAATCCATGCCATGGACATTCAGCAGTAGTTAAACTGATGTCACGTTCTGCTGTGTTTATTCTCAAAAACAACAAAATGCAAGACAAAGAAGGTGCCAAAAAAGTTTGTTGGATTAATCTAGAATGCCAAAACTAAACTCTATATTTTGTCAATTTCATTCAGTTTAACAAAATATTAATTGCGTTGGGGGAAAAACTGATTGTATATGATCACTTGCTTCAGCCTAGCACCACCAGACAAAAGAGACAATGATGTTGCTTCATTTAAAACATGAAATGGCCATAATATATGTCCAGGAGCGGACTAAAGAGAAACTTGCCATTCTTAATTAAGCATTCTAAGAATATCTGTGTTATATTTTACTAGGGGGTGGGGGTAGAGGGAGGAGTCCCATTATTTTAGAGTTCTTCCTGATGTCCTAGGAAGTACCTACTACATAAAGTAGCAATCATTATAAGAAATTGTTAACCATTTGCAAAGCACTCGCCTCTGAACAGCTCAATTTTCAGTGTACTTGGATTTAGAGGAAAGGGTGAAGCAATACACATTATCACTTGATGATAATCGTGCCATTAATGGTGAGGCATTCAAATAGCAAAAAACAAAAACAAATGCACAATATCTGAAGTCATATTTAACAAGAAAATAATTACCTGTCCTGGAACAATGGTATGAGTGAAAAGTTTGTTCAGTTCTACTAGTTTATTGGGAGTGATGTTAAACTTCAGTGCTATGGAGTTTAGGGTGTCCTGGCTCCCAGCCTAGAATAATCAAACAAGATATGTTACTTCAAAAAAACTCCTCTGGCTAGACAACATTAACCTACTAATGACATGCATGGACAAATCAGCACTCATATTATTAAAAAGAGAAAAAGTACATTCTGACTCCGTAAGAGGGAACCCTGGTGGGTGGTGGTTACAAATGGGCTGCTACCCCAAGGTCAGCAGTTCCACACCATGAGCTGTTCTGTGGGAGAAAGATGTGGCTTCCCATAAAGTCTCAGACACCCACAGGTTCAGTTCTCATCTACAATCTTGGGTTAGGCCTGTAAGGAGGACTGGCTACACCAGAGGAGCCTTGAATTAGGTGGACTCATGGGGAAGCTGAAGTGAGCCCTCGTGGTGTAGTGGGGTGCAAACTGGGCTGCTAAGTGCAAGGTCGGCAATTCCAACCCACCAGCTCGGCAGGAGGACGATGCGGCTCTCTGCTCCTGTACAGATGTGCAGTCTTGGAAACCAAAGGGGCAGCCCTAGCGTGTATGTCCTACAGGGTTGCTAGGAGAATCAACTCGGTGGCAGTGAGGTTTCTTTGTTTTTGTTTAGAAAGGCTTTAAAGCCTTTCTAGAGACTTTAAACATCATTGAGGACTGATATAAACAGTATATGCTCCTACTTATAGCCTGAGCAACATCACCCCTAATTTAAAAATAAATTATGTGTATATTTTAATATGATCTGTTTACATAATACATTCAAAACCAGAGGCTTTCAGGGTTTAGAGCGTGAGGACAAGGCGCAGATTGCGTCTCAGGAGCCAGGCAGCAGGGTCAGAAATCTGGCTCTTGCTAGTCGCCTACTCTTTATGTAACCTCCCTGGTGCCAGTTTCTTCCCCCAGCGAAAGAACTGGGGAAACATCTCCTTCAGGGCACTTCCTCCATGAGTGGTGATCCACGAATTTGCTGTGCAGTTTTATAAGTAAAATTTGTGCATCCTCAGAGGGCTCCGGAAAGGAGCAAAAAAATGAACAATCTGGAGTTACATAGAAGTACGAGAGAATTGGGCCCCAGACCCCGAGTGCAACCTTGACCTCATGAAATGCTAGTGACTAAGCCAGACTGCTTGAAGTCACGGCTTGGGAGCAGCCTCAGCAATCGAGTCAGCACGGTCTGGGTTCTCGAAATACCTGAGTCACCTTTTAGGTCCAATGACAAGTACCCAGCATTCCGTGTGAAGTAACACTTGTTTCCATACACATTAAGCAAACAGGAGGTAAATCTATTTTAGTGGATAGATAAGCATACCATTCATCAGGGTTTGGTATCATTCTCACTACCCTCTTTACTATATAGTGTGTGACACCCAGGAAACTACACGGCACTGCTCATCGCTTGAAAGGGACTTGTGAGTTAGTGCTGCACACCCACGGGTCTTAAAATTTATGGCTTTTAGAATTAATCCTGCTATTGTTGAAAAATAATTTAATCCAACTTCCTGGAGTGCTCAGTAGACATTGTGTTGAGTGTTACAATCCTAATTACCATTCGGGCCAGTGGTAACATGAGATCCAATCACCCCAAATCCTTTCTGGCAATGAGTGGGTCTAAAAGCCACAAAGATACGTGGAAACGTGTACAGAGCACGGAGCACGGAATGCCGGGGTCTGGGATCGTCACTGTGACTCTGCAGAAGCTTGGAGATTTACCGGTTCAAAAGAAACACCACTGAGGGGTCAAGTCCAGCTGGCCGCCTTATAAGGCAGGGCCTGGCCACGCATCAGGATGAAAGCTTATCAAACGGGCATCGGGAAGCTCAACTGGGCCACGGCAGAGGCACTAGATTTCATCTTAGAAATTGAGGAGAATGGTCTTTGGCAATGCTATTTCACAGTGAATTAAAACAGATCCATACCGGGGTGCCCATGTTGTGCCATGTCAAAGATAAATAAGATAGAGCTTGTCGAGTAGGGAGGGAGGTGAGCACGTGACACACAGTATGAGAGTACAATGGAAGACCTGTGCGCAGCATCATTCACCTATGGATGACACAATAACAGTGCCTGCACCCTTCCATGCGCCATCAATGCAAAGATGAACAAAACGGGGGCCAATCTCTCACCATGGATTTATGAATCACGGCACATGGCAGATACTAAAATAACCACCACCTGTGAATGCACAAATAATGTTGAGCTGAGGTAACTAAGTAAAAGAAGACTTGGTTTGTGGGAATATGTTTATATGATGAGGCTTCTTATCATAAGGACCAAGCAAGGATGGGGGTGCGAACGGGTATGCTGACGATGCATATGAATGCACGGTTTGGGCATTCAGAAGGTAGGTCGGCATCGGGGACTGAAAACTAGTGGTCACTGGCATCCCCAAGGGATTGCAGTCACTGGTGAGTGAGACTGTCCGGGAGAAAGCATAGAGGCAGGAGGGGTATTTTTGAAACACCAGAAATGTTTTTGGATAAGTGACCTTTTAAGTCAACTGCCTGGGAGAATATCCCATCTCTCTCCAGTCACCTGACAGCTACTAATCTTATCTTTTCCTTTTGTGTCTGGCTTAATCCTAGCATTTTTTTTGAAGTTCCTTCATGAACTAGCAGTTATCAATACTTTCATTATAACTTTTGATCACTAAGTAATTCCATTTTATGAACAGTCACATTTTTGTGCATATTTTACTGTGATGAATATTTGTACTGTTAGTGCTTTCTTTTGACTCTTTCCATTGTCTTACTGAAATATCTGTGAATTCCAGTTGCAAATTCCTCATGTGCCATGAAACGTGGGCTGTGAGGATAAATGACCCCAGGCCACATGGCTGTGCAATTTGTCACCAACTGAAAGAGGTGACCTCTTGTAGCCTAACCTGACTGTCCACTCTCCCGGGGTAATGTTGTTGAACTAATACATTTACTAAGAATAAGTCGATTGCAAGCAATAGCCTATGAAGTTGAAACCATGATTCCCAATAAAGAATGGGAAAAGAGGGAAGAAAAAGGATAGAGGAGGAAAGAGAAATAATCCCTCACTGATCTTGAACTTCCTAGTTAATAGATACACAAGAATAATGCGGCTAAGGGATCGGCTGTGTCATGAGACATTAGGCATAACTATTACTGCACACAGTCGCTTTCCCCTCTTGCTCATACTCACCGTGTACTCCACAGTCCCATGTGGCTTCGGAACCACCATCTTCTTCTCCTTTTTATCCTGGGTCTTGTTCTGGTTGTCATCTGAAGAAGAAACTGCATGTGAATGAATACTTTCATTTCCAGTGATTGAAGATAGGGTTAGTTTACAATATACAAGATCCACTTTCTTTCTTTCTTTTTTAACAGGATCCACTTTCAAGTGGATTTTTTTAAAGCACCAGAGGCAACCACATGGCTGTCCAGTAGGAGCTGCTCTTGAACCCCCTCTCAAGAAAACCTCTTGACGTTGTGGAAAGACAGCAGCGCCTGAGTTCCAGACTCCCCAGGACCTAGAGAAGTGGGTAAAAGTCACCTCCCTCCCCCTGCTGCATTTTAGCGAGCCCCTAGCATAACTGGGGAGAGGTTGAGGAGGAGCCTGGTGGAGAGGATACACAGGTCCCTGAGACCTGCGACTGGGCGGGTGCTGACTCACTGCGCCGGAGCCAGAGTGGGGAAATGGGTCTGCCACAGGCTCCCAGCGCCTGACGAGGCCTCTTGGATTGGGATTGTGCCGGAATGGCCCTAGAAATGGGGGTGATGGACTAACTCCGAGTGTGTGGAAGCACAAGTAGTACAGGAGATAGTCAACTCAAAACGTTAGCACCTGTCTGCCCACGAGCCCACCCCACGTAGTAACTTTGCCCAACCCCGACATGCAGGCCCTGCAGGAGATCGGCTTGGGGATGGTACAGCACCCCGGTACTCGACCGCGTCCAGACTTGACATAATCGGATTTCTATGCGAAGTATCGGGAACTTTGCATCAGAGTGCGAACAAAACATCAGAATCCGACCCGACGCACGTGATTTTTGTAAACAAAAGAAAACCACAAGAAAAACTTCCATAGAAAAAAATTAAAATTTCAGTAAAATAAACAAGAGGAGAACAAGACAAGACAAACAAGATAAAAACAAAACAGGCAAGACAACCAAGAAATGAACATAATACAAAAACTCATCATGAAAACCGAAACCAGTAACAGCATAAAAAGCATATAACAAAATGATACCAACAGAATCATATTTACAACATTGAATGTAAACAGATTGAACTCCCCAGGTAAAAGACAAAGACTAACAGAATGGATAGCAAAACATGAACTTTCATATGCTGCTCACAAGAAACACATCTTGGATATAAAGATAAACATAGAACAAAAATCAAAGGATGGAAAAAATATATCAAACTAACAGCAGTCAAAAGAAATCTGGAGTAGCAATATTAATCTTAGACAAAATAGAAATTAAAGCTAATGACATCATGAGAGACAAAAAGGTCACAATATAATTATAAAAGCTTTGAATGAACAAGAAATCATAATTATAATTAATATATTTGTACCCAATAAAAGGAAATAAAAATCTTACAGAAATGGAGACGTATCGATCATAATGTGCTACTTTCAACTAATGATCAATCAATTAGAAAGAAAATCAACAGACATAAAATAATACAATAAACTTGATCATATACATATACACATATATATATAAAAACACTTCACTAAAAGTTCATTTCACTTTCTTCGCTAGTACCCATGGTAGCTATTCTAGAATAGATAATAAAGCAAGCACCAATAAATTTAAAAATATTGAGATAATACAAACCATCTTCTCATCACAATGCCGTAAAATTAGAAATCAACCATAAAATGATCTTCTCCAAAAAATCCAATATATGGAAATTGAACAACACTTTACTTAAGTACCACAGAGTAATTGCTCTTTACTTAAAGAACAAAATCAAAATATTCCTTGAAACAAATGAGAATGAAAATAATCATATCAGAATCTTAGGGACATGGCAAAAGCAGTACTCAGGAGTGTAAAGCAATAAGAGAACACATCAATAAGTCAGAAAAAAATTAAACACCTTAACATCAATTACAACAATTGGAAAAAGTGCAGAAAAACAGACCATCAGATACTGGATGAAAAGAAATAACAAAGTTTAGGGAAGAAATAAATGAATAAGAAAAAAAATTTTAAACACTTTAGGAAAAAATTAATAAGACAAGAAGTTGTTTCTTTGAAAAGAGCAACAAAAATTGATAAACTACTGGCAAACTTAACAAAGAAAAAGTATGAGAGAAATCAAATTTTACTAATAAGAAATGAAATGGACATTATAACAGAACCAAATGATATAAACAATCAGACAGTATTATGAAAAATTGTATTTCAACAAATTTGAAAATCTAGAAGAAATGGCTAAATTTTTAGAAATGCATTATTTATCAAAATTGCCATAGAATGTTGTAGAAAATCTCAACAAACCTATAATACAAGAAAAAAATAGATCAGTCATAAAAATACTCCCAACATCAAAAGGTACAGGTTCAGATAATTTCCCTGGGGAATTCTATCAAACATTTAGAGAAAACTTAATAGAAATGTATGTAAACGATTCCACAATAAACAGATAATATACTACCAAGTTTATTTTATGAAGCAAATATCTCTAATGCCTAAACCAGAATGGAAAATTACAGACCAATATCTCTAATGAAAATAGATGCTGAGCTCTTCAATAACATATTAGCCAACAGAATTCAATTAAGCATCAAAAAAATCATGACCAAGTGGGATTTAAACCAAATATGGAAGGATGGTTTAATATTAGAAAATACCATCATTGTAATTCACCACACAAAGAGCATAAAGGAGAAGAACCACGTGATTATATGAATAGATGCAGAAAAGGAAGGCATTCGATAAAAACTCAACATCCATTCCTGATAATAGGTGCAAAAGAGAAGTTTCTCCACATAAGAAAAGCCATATATGTAAAACCATCAAGCAGCATCACATTTATCAGAGAGAAATTGAATACATTTCTTCAATGGGAACTAGACTTTATCACCATTTTTGTTTAATATAGTCCTAGAATTTTTAGCTAGAGCCATAAGACATCAAAAAGATATTAAAAGTATCTAGATAGACACAGAAGAAATGAAGGCGACATTTTTGTAGGCAACATATGCCAAATCTAGAAAACCCTAAATATTCCATTTTAAAATTGCTCAAACTAATTAAAAATTTTGGCAGTATAGCAGACTATAACATCAGCATACAGAAATCAATTGGGTTCTTGAATATTAAAGATAATGATATAGAAAAATATATTAAAAGGATAATCCATTTATAACACAAAAGATAAAATATTTAGGAATGAAACTTATGACAGAAACCAAAGGAAAATTATAAACATGACTATAAGAACTTTACACAAATGGAACAAGTTACCATGTCCCTGGCCAGTCAGACTGAACTTTGTGAAACTGTCAATATTGCCAAAGTTACTTTATAAATTCAATGGAATTAAATCCCATCACAATTCTTCAAAGAAATGAAAGAATCCAAGGATAAATTAAACACTATTAAAAAAATTAAAACAAAGTAGAAAGACTTTCACTCCCAAATTTTAAAAGCCATTATACAGCCACAGTAATCAAAACAACCTAGTGCTAATACAAGAATATATATGAAGCCCAATGGATTAGAATTGAGAATCCAGAAATGCAACCAAGTACCTATAGACACCTAATCTTTGATAAATGACTAAAACACATTAAACGAGAAAGAGACAGCCTTTTCAACAAATGGTGTGGAAAAACTACATCTTCACTGGCGAAAGAATGAAACAGAACCCATACCTCACACTATATACAAAAATGAACTCAATATGGATCAAAGACTTAAAGGGAAACCAAATAATTATAAACCATCAATGAAAAATTAAAAGAAATTGATTATGGCAACAAATGTACAAATGTGCTTGACACAATGGATGTATGTATGGATTGTGGTAAGAGTTGTATGATTTTTTTAAAAAGAAAAAAATAAGAAGTAGACTAAAGGCCCAAATAGGCCACACTCATAAAAGCATACCAGGAGGCCATGAACGTCTGAATAAATGCTAACGCTAAATAAAGGTAACACAATAATACATGCAGGAGCGAGGAGGCAATCATTTTGCTATGAACATCGAGTTTAAAATGAGAATGCATGATGATAAGGAGGCTAGAGCACGGTCAGCGTAGTCATGTGCATACTGAAAATCAGCACAGTCCTTGGAAAGAATTACGTGGCCACATTTTAAAAAGCCGAATAATGCTAGATAGAGTTGGTGGGGATGTGAACTGCTACTAGGAATGTACTACTACTACTACAGGTGATCTAGTAAATTAAGGATAGGCCCTGGATGACCCAGCAACCTAATCATAACTAAAATTCTTTCCTAGAGGTAGATACTTCAATAAGTGTACCATAACGTGACATGCTCGAGGCTGTCCATCGCAGGGCCATCTGTGGCAACTGAACACTAGAGTAAACAAAACATGGTTGGTACCCAGCAGGTGGTAAGTAGATACAATAAATTAGAGGTATAAACAGTGATGCATTTAGATAAAGAGAAACAGAATGGGATCTATGAAACAGTATGATGTAGGTACCTTTAAAATGCATGCACACAAAGCAACCACACACATTCTCCAAGCATCAATGCTTGGATAGAAATAAAAGGCCATACCTTATATGCAGCAGACTGGGGGGTGAAGAAGGCAATGACCGTGGGAGATGAGAACAAAAGGGGATTTGTGAGTAAATAATAAAGATGCTCACCTCTGAACAGGGAGGGCATGTCATGACCATAGACATGTCATTAATGTAGCCTTCTGTACCCGAGGGGACACACACACACACACACACACACCCCAACAATATAATTTCACCTATATAAAAACTATGAAGGTACTGGATGAGATCTGGAAGGTAACACAGAAACGTGAACAAAGTCAATTCATGTGAGACAGTATCTGGCTTTAATTTTTTCCCTCATATGGTTTAAAATAAAAGTCGAGAGATAAACTGATTTAAGCAGACGCTGCCATTAGAGTAATGTTTTAGATAATTGGACCTTCAAATAATTCCAGAAGACATTTAAAAAGCCACCTCCCCACTTTCTACTGGCCACTTTTAAATGACATCAGGAAGAATGAGACTAATAGATATTAAGATGAGAATAACAGAGAATTATATATATGGATCTTTAAACATGCAGATCGCCAAATAAGCAGAACTACACAGCCTACTCAGAAACCCAACCAGAGTATTTTCTAATTCTTTTATTAGACAGCAATTGTATTGCTAGCAACATGCTTCCTTCTTTTCTACATCTAAAGATTCAGGGTGGGGGGAGTGTTTTTATTTTGTCAACAAGGAAGGTAGATACCCCAGGCTTATATTCCAAGACCTATTCTTTCCAGGGGTCCTTTGGCACTGGGCTAAGGTGGCTTCCTCCTTTCGCTGCCTCAGTTGCACTCTGTTGTGCATTCCTGTCCTTCCCACTCTTACCTAATCAGCTGTCAGGAGAATCTCTTGCTTTCAAAACAGCCTCCTATTGCTAAGTGGGTACTTCCTGTTTCTAGAACCTGTCAGGCTTCCTTTTCCCCATCTGTGGCAGCTTCTGGTTCACACCCTTCCATTGGCTGTCAATCGTGACCCCTGGCCTACTGTGCAAGGACCCCATGGCATGGGATTGAGTAGGGAGGGCCAATGCAAGACTGACTCTCTGTTCATTTTCCAAAGAGAAGTGGGTCCTGGGTGACCGATCCCTGCAGGACAAACCTGAATTACTATTAACAAAATCGAATGAATCCCCAATGTCAGAGGTTGATTGGCTAAGAAAAAGCCAAACATGGTAATGCTACTTAAAAGAAAGAAGAGTCTACAATTTTGAAATATTTCACATTAGGACTGTGACGTAGCCAATTTAGATGTCTTATGCCTTAATATGGGCCTGATGCGTTTTGATTGTGAGGCAACACTACACTGATCCGGTCCATGCAGCTGTTACAGCCCCCAACTGGAGACTACACGTTAAAGTTACCACGACACAGAAAGCAGAGTAATTGGAAAATTCTCTGGATCTGATTTAATATTCTTCATATGACTGTCGGGCAAGGTAAGGTTTCATTATTACTTTCCAAATATTTATGTACGTATGTATGTATTTATTTATTTGCAGCTCACTTTAAAAACAGCTATCTGTGTGTCTTCAAAATGAAGTCCCGTCTGTTTTACCAATCCGGGCTCTGCAGCATCTAGTCCACCATGCAGGGAGCGGTGTCCGGGTCTGGACAGCACTGCGAAGTGACACTACGCAGACTGCTTTTCTGGGCTTCAGGACAAGGTTCCAACTCCAGTCTTTCAGGCTACAACCTAAGGTCATCCCTACCGGTGAATGTGTGCCCCAAAGACACTGACACCTCTACTCTCCTCTTCTGGCCTCCTGGGAGCCCTTTGCATCTACCCAAATGCTAGCCCTCTCTCCCCCGCGGCCAGCGCAGGGAGGCGGCCAGGTGGCCCTCAGAAACATTTCTGGGCAAAGCCATTGAACCTCTTACCCGTCCTGCCCCTGAAATGACCTCTTCAGCATGGAATTTTCCCAATTCAGTTAAGGAAATACCTGTAAGAAAACTGGCCACGCTCTAGAGGAAGGAAACACAGGCCCTTCAGCAGAGCCTACCTAGTAATTCTGGAATTTGGAGTGGGCAGTGAGGGTGTGGGTGGGAGCAGGTACTTTTGTCAACAACCTCAACCGAGGTGGACCCGGCACTCTGTCCACAAGTTTCCACTCTCCCAATCCCACACAAGGCCAGTGGTGTCAAGAACACAGTCGCCTGACTCCTGAATCTGAGAAGGTTCCCAGGAATGGGTTTATTGAAACAACAAAAGAAAACAAAAAAACTCCTCTCTCCTGAGACACTGGGAGCCTAAAACAGGGAAGAAAAAGAACTCCCCCAGAATTCAAGTTTGTTCTTTTATCCTCTTATAAAATACCTAATCAAATCCATTTATTGAAACCGGTGATCCTGATACCAGAACAAATAACTAGAACATGCACTTTACACATATACTGGAAGGGCTGTTGATTTGGCAAGTAAATAGGCACAGAACGTACCCTAAGCTCTGCCCAGGTTCTCTACAGTGCTCCTGACAACAGGCAGCCACCCACTCATCCCAAGTCAACCTGTTTACATGAACACCTGGATGTCCCAGCGCCCCCTGGGTTGGCGGTGCAGAAGGTAAAGGTGCTTCAAGTATCGGGGAAGTGGTTGCTCAGAAAAGACCACATCTCACTCCAGGGAAGTAAGAGCTATATGTACATGGCGCTGCTTTCCAAGGGACCCTTTGGTCCACTGCTCCTCGGGCAGCTGAGGCTTTCAGCATGTTCAAAGCAGCATAAGCCACACCAAGTGATCTTCACCAGGGCCAACTGCATGGTGAAAGGGCACAGAAGTCAGGAAACTTTTCAAATAAGAGCCTCCACTTTGATCTGGGGTAAACAAAAGAGTTTTTAAACTCTTCTGTTCATGTCCTATTATGGATGTTTTTACTAATGAAAACTGGAAGGCATGATGTCAGATTAGTACTTAAGTTTTCACAACCTGGAAGGAGTTGCTTCACTAATTTTATAGAAATGAAAACAATATTGTTTTAGTTAATCTATCACTTTTCCCCCTTCTGTTTTTGAAAGAATAAAGAACAAATAGTCCACTTTTTACTGACAATTCTTAAAATGCAAATTTAATTATTTGTGACCTATCAGTTTAGAATGACAAGAAGTTGATAGGCAATGTAAAAAGACAAAATCAGACCTCGAATACAAATTCAACAAAATTCCTAGAAGCTTTGAAAGTAATAATGCTGAGAGTTGACAACAACAAAAAATAAAGTTGGAGGAGCTTGCAATGTTAAGTTTAGATGCTGGCAGCCCCCAGGCTACGAACATGTATCTTACACCCAGTTGAACCAAGGTCTGTAAAGTTTATGATATGAGAAATTTCAGGTATATACATGGTTTATAATAACAAACAGGAGCTACATTAAAACACATGCATCAAAACATTATTATTACTGTAAACTATGTCAAAGATGTTTTAGTATAAATTGGAATTATTTCTTTAATTTTTTTTGTGGAAAGGTACATCAGATATTACATACTAAGACAATCCTATAACTGGCATTAGATAAGAACTGTACCTAACTGTTCAGATTTACTTAACTTAGATTTAATGACAGATTTGGGAATGAAATTCCTTCTTAATCTGGGAGCTACTCTTAGCTATTTGTTTATGGATTGGGTATTGGTTGAGACAGAGTAGAAGGCAAGAAAAATGATAAAACAAGTGCTTAGCCTATGGTAACTTTTATTTTACCACAGGGTTTTTTAACCGCAGTACTATGATATTCAGGGCTAGATAGTGCTTTGCTATGGAGGCTCTACCTAATGCATCATGGGATGGTTAGCAGTGCCTGGCCTCTACCAAATACATGCCAGTAGCATTCCTCTTTTCAACTGGAACAAGCAAAAATATCTCCAGACACTGACAAATATTCTTTCAGGGGTCAAACTGTTGCAGTTGAGAACCAATGGTTTAATAGGAGTGATGAAATAAAAACAAGGTAACCGGTCTAAACTGAAAAATAGTGGTGATAATGGTGAAGAAAATTAATAGTCATTCTTAATTGGCTACTTACCCTGTGCCTAGCACTATGTGGTAGAGCCCTGGTGTACAGTGGTGAGGTAGTTAGTTTATTGTGCCAACCTGGCCAACAAACACATGTGGGGTTAATTGAAGAGCAGAGGGATATATGGCTCAGTGAACCTTGCCTTTCGAGTTCTTGGGTCTCTTGCTTTCTGATGGTCGAACCAGGGTGCAGCTGCCTTAGCGTTCCCTGCTTTAGCTTGCAAGACTGTCTTCCTGCAAGACATCCCTGAGGAGAAGCTGCATGGACCTACCCTGATGCAGCCCTGGGTGATGGAGCAGCCGTGTGGAGACCCCTGCCAGCGCTGAGATGCTTACACACTCACTGACTCGGCTTTCCTCCTGCAGTCGGTGTCATCATTGCGTGTGTTTGGTGAGATGGAGGAGGGCTTTGTGGATTGGGGTTGGATTTGTGGGCTTGGACAACACTGGGTTGGGCTGTTTTCTTGATGTGCACTTACCCTTTATATAAAACTCTTATACATGAGTTTCTGTGGATTTGTTTCTCTAAAGTACCAAGACTAACACAAGTGGTTATGAATTGGGCTGTGATCATATGGTCGGCAGTTTGAGACCAGCAGCAGCTCTGGAGGAGAAAGACTGGGCACTCCACTCCCGTAAACAGGTACAGTCTCAGAAACTCACCGGGGTCAATATGAGCCAGCATTGACTCTATGGCAGTGAGCGCACTAAGCACTTTATGATCTTATTTCATCTTAAGCGGTAGTTATCATCACTATCTCTATTTTATAGGCGAACTGGGGCACAGAGGTGTAAAATAGCTTGTGGGTTTCTAGTGTTTGTGTGTGTGTGTGCTTGTGTATTTTGAATATTTTATTGTGTTTTTAGATGGCAGGGGGTTTGGTTTGGGGTGAAGGTAAGTTTATACAAGTGAGGTCCCCCTCTTGACAACTTCCACGGCCGGCCGTTGCTCAGTGGCATTGGTTACATTTTCATGACGTGTCAACGTTGTGGCTGTTCCATTTCCAGTACTCTACAGTTCCCTGCCCTCTTCTTATCTCTGCTTAGGGGTAAATGCTGACATTTGGGTTTCACATACATGTAAAAGAGCACCGTTCTTATGGGGAATATCTTTTATTATGTATGCCACTTTGTTATTTTGCTAAAAGATGATCTCAGGGTCACGTCTAGTACTTTTATTTCAAGTTTAATGGAGGAGGCAGGAGTACCTGGGTGGTGTAAATGCCTAACACATTCAGCTGCTAAGTGAGAGGTTGGAGATTCAAATCTACCCAAAGGCATCTTAGAAGAAAGAAACAAAATGAAACACAGCAAACTCACTGCTATCAAGTTGATTCCCAAGTCTTGGTGGCATAGTGGATTGCACATTCGGCTGCTAAAAGCAAGGTAAGCAGTTTGAAACCACCAGCCACTCCATGGCAGAAAGATGAGGCTTCCTCCTCCCCTCAACAGTTATAGTCTGGGAAACTCAGAGAGGCAGGTAGACTCTGTCCAACAGGGTCACTATGATCTTGGAAGAAAGGCCTGGGATCTACTTCTGAAACACCGGGAGGAATAGCTCACAGAGGCCATGATCGATCCTAAACCTTGAAAACTCTATGAATGTTGAGGCTGCTATCTACACCCGAATACCTTGTGGGATTTGGTTTCTTGGTTTGTGGGTTTAGCGTCATGGTTAATTCCCATAATGACATGTTTCGTCCTTCTGTTCCGACTCCTAGTTTACTGCAGTGTCAAGGGTCTTGAAAGTTTGCAAGCAGCCATACAAGGCACAAGTGGTGTGCATGTGCCTGGAGCAGCAACAGTGGAAAGTACCTGGGACAGGAGGGTGTGTACAGTGTGCCTAACCATCGCCACGAAAAGCTGCTTCTTTTGCTGTGAGATCAGAAGATTCGACTGGAACCTGCCACTATTCCTGAGCATTTAGATCAAAGATTGTGTAGATGAGTTCCAATCAAAAGGCAGCAAATGCAAAGGAAAACGTCACATTCTCATGGATTACAGACTTCTTGGAGCCAAGGAAGTTGACCCCTGAAACTACAGCCCTGAGGTAATCTTTAAACCTTAAACCAAAAATACCCCCTGGAATCTTCTTAAAACCAAACCTTCAGGACCAGTGAGTGGTGAGAGTAACAATAACTGGAGGGTGGAGGAAAGGTGTAGTAGAAAGAGGGAACCGATTACAAGTATCTATATATAATCCCCTCCCTGGGGTATGGACAACAGAGAAGTCGGACAGTGTAAGACATGACTAAATAATAATAATAATTTATAAATTATCAAGGGTTCATGAGGGAGGTCGGGCGGGGAGGGAGGGGAAAAATGAGGAGCTGATACCAATGGCTCAAGTAGAAGGCGAATGTTTTGAGAATGGTGAGGGCAACAAATGTACAAATGTGCTTGACACAATGGATGGATGGATGGATTGTGATAAGAGTTGTACGAGCCCTCAATAAAATGATTTAAAAAGCCCAAAACCAAACAACAGGCTGGCTTGAGTAGTAAAAACTCTCTGCTTAGAGTACCACGCTGTTTTTAGAGCCATCTATGTAAGGAACCACTCAAGGGCATGGGAAAAAATAACACATAGGAGAACCAAGCAATAAGAGCAACGTGGAAGATTGGATAAGACCCTTAGAAGGCTCTGTGTTAACAGGGGAGAAATAACAGAAAAAGAGGTGGGAATGGCTGCAAAACTTGAAGAGTCAATATCATGAAATGGTGCATTCAGAAGTGGTGGAGTTGGTATTTTACAAAATAGTGCATTCAGAAACGGTGGAGTTGGCATTTAAGCTCAAAATAGCAGTAAAATAAAATTTAGAAAGGAAGCGTTGTGGGGCATAGTTCTACTCTGGCACATAGGCGTACCATGAATCAGTTCAAGGCAGTTGGTTAACTGGTTATGGAGACAGCATTTGGGGCAGTCTAGAGGAGTTGGCTGCGCTCTGGCTATGGGAGACAGGAGTTGGGGAATTCCACATAGACACAAACAGTGAACCGCGTTGGCAAAAAGGCACAGACCATTACAACACATGGGCAATCTGTCTGATCTTCATTGAATATAAGGGGGATTAGGAGATTTATAAAAAGCAAGCCTGGAAAGGTCATTTGAAATTTTTGGAGGGAAACTTAATTTCGTAGGCATTGGGAAGCGCCACCCCCCACCCCCACCCCAACTCAACGGGTGCCATCGCCTGCCACGTCCCATGAAGTCACGGCTCATGAATATTCGCCATCGTAATCTGCTGCCTTTAAAAATTGTGGTGAACGTATCCAGAGCCACAGTTAATTCCAACAGTCTCTCCCTGATGTTGAGAACCCCCACCCCCACCCCCACCCCCGCCCACCACCAGCAATAAAGGAATGTGCAAACAAAGAGAGTCACAATGAGAACCCTTTATGTCACAGCATGGGATTGACAGACCCAGAGGAGGCTTCCATCACAAAGACTACTAATAGAGTCACAGCATGAGTCCAGGGCAAGGGAAATCAAAGCTTCATCTGAACTAGAGGCAGACAGATAGAAATGCAACGGAGATGTCAGATCCCTGCCACTGAGCAGGTGAGGAGGAAGAGGGCAGGGGTGGTATAAAGGATCATTTGAAGATTGAAGCTATGCAATGAATTGAATGTTAGAACCATTGACATAATAGGAAAGTCAGGAAGAGGAACAGCAATGCATGAACACCGCTCAACTTAGCTATTCTTGTGCTTAGTTCAAGGGCAAAAGGAAGCTGATGGTCAACAGAATGTCCAGGGTCTGGAGGGAGGAGATGAAGGCTAGCTATGAAAGAATCATTTGTGATTCTGAAGTCTTAGATTAGGTTATGACTACCAAGAGAATACATTTCAAGAAAAGACCAGAGCATTGAGGGTAGAATCTCAGGAGAGCTTAGCTTTGGGAGTGTAAAAAAGAAATGTGTTGTAGGGTAGTGGAGGGGAGAGGGGGCGACCAATTACACAAATTACAGAAACGAATGTGATGTCGCAGGGTCAAGGACAGAACGCTAAATACAGGAAGGTGGCCTTGACTCTGTTACATGCTTTGGAGAGGCGGAGAGAAGGAAGCTGAGGAATGGATAACTGGTCATAGAATGTTTTTAAAGTTAGAAGTGGGGAAACTGAGAGACCCAAGATACAGGAGGTTAGCCTATCCACTAAAGAGGGGTAAAGTCACCTACTAACATATAGTGTGTTGAAGGCAGGATTGAGGATTTAAAAAACCAAACTCGCTGCCATCAAGGCAATGCTGACTCACAGCCACCCCTCTGTGGGTTTCGGAGACTGCGTCTGTTGGTGGGAGTAGAAAGCCCAGTCTTTCTACCACAGAGCTGCTGTTGGCTTTGAACTGCCGAGCAGCCCACCTCACAACGAGTACACCGCCAGGGATCCTTTGAGAAGTAGTGAAGTTTGAAGCATTAGTATAAACCATAAAGGGTTTTTATACTGTAAATACTAAACAGTAGCAATTTGATTGTCAGGCTCAAAATGGCTAATACCAGTTTATGGCAGGTCATTTATGTTTATGATATTGATTTTCAAGGGTGTCATTTCTGCTTTCAATTTTCCTAGTCACACTTCATACATTCCATTCTGATCAACAATGGGCACTTGCAGCTTACTGCACCCAGGCCATTGAGGTCGGCTCTACTTTGAGAAGGCAGGTCCTTCCTCAGTTGTATGCTGAGTGCCTTCCGGTCGGAGGGGCTCCTCTTCTGGCATTGTACCAGACAGTATTCCACTGCTGTCCACCATGTTTGCTGACCCAGTCTTTTTTGGAAGTATACTGCTAGATCCTTCTTCCCAGATTGTCTGTGTCTGAAAACGCCGCTGAACTTATTCACCAGGGGTATCTGTGCTTGTATTTGAAATAGCAATGGCCTAAGTTTAAGCAAGGAGTTCTGGTTATGTGTTGGTGCCAACCACAAAGTGAGCAGTTCAAAACCACCAGATGCTCCTCAAGAAAAAAATGAGGCGTTCTACTCCTTTAAAGATTTACCATCACAGACAGGAACTGGAAACACAGGGAATCCAGGACAGATGACCCCTTCAGGACCAGTGCTGAGAGTGGCAATACAGAGGGTGGAAGGAGGGTGGGGTAGAAAGGGGGAACAGATTACAAGGATCTACATATAACCTCCTCCCTGGGGGACGGACAACAGAAAAGAGGGTGAAGGGAGACATCAGGCAGTATAAGATATGACAAAATAGTAAGTTATAAATTATCAAGGGTTCATGAGTGTGGGAGGAGGGGAGAAGGAGGGAAAAAATGAGGAGCTGATGCCAAGGGCTCAAGTAGAAAGCAAATGTTTTGAGAATGATGATGACAACAAATGTACACATGTGCTTGACACAATTGATGTATGTATGGATTGTGATAAGAGTTGTACAAGCCCCCAATAAAATGATAACAAATACAAATCTTTACTATCTTGGAAACTCACATGGGCAGTTCTGCTTTATAGGGTCACTATGAGTCAGAATTGACTCAATGTCAGTGAGTTTGATTTTTTGGGAGCTTCAAGCATCAGAATAATATACAAGCTACAACCCTGTGAAAAACAGACAGATGAATGGTGGAAATAATTTCTATATAAGTTGTTATGTGAGAACTCAACTTGCTGTGTAAACTTTTGCCTTTGACACAATAAAATATTTAAAATGAGTAACTAAAAATAGAATTGAGTTAAAAAATTCAATATGAAATAAAAGCACCATTATTAAATCAGTGAGAAAAGGATGTTCTTTTTCTATAAATAGAAACTCAGGGTTGATGAACCTATGCAGTTAGCAAGTAGAATAGGGTTGGGGGGGCGGGGTTTGAATAGGGTGGTAGGGAGTAAATGGGAGCTGATATCAAGGAGTTCTAGAAGGAAGAGAATGTTCTGAAACTGATTGTGGCGGCAATTGTACAACACTGCTCTGTGTGATTGAACTATGGAATGATAGGACATCTGTGTTCGCTCCCAATAAAATGGTTTTGGAAAACATATATATATATATATATATATATATACATATAACTGCAAATTAAGGGAGATATATTGGTGTTCAACTATCAAGGAGTCTTGTTCTGCCAGTAGCTTGCTGCCATGTGCTCTGGATCAAGAGACTTGTACTTAATCTAAGAGACAGTATCCCTCGCTCTGTAAAATGAGGGTGCCAAACGAACTCCCACAGACGGTTGTTTTAAGAATTGTTATTATTGCTATAGGCTGTAGCGGTAGCTGACTCATGTAACTCCATATGCAACAGAACAAAGCATTCACTGCGGTGCTATCTTCGCAATCATTGGCATGCTTGATCAACTGTTGTGGGCACTGTATATTTTGAGTCCCCTTCACATTAGGCAGCTCCTCCTCCAGCACTCTATCAGCCAATAGTCCATCGTAATCTAAAGGATTTTCATTGGATAACTTTCTGATGTAGATCACCAGAAGGATTTTCCCTGTCTGGCTTGGTCCGGTTCACCGGGGGTGTTCTTGCTGGGGATTTGAAATAACCATGGCACAGCGTCCAGCGTTGTAGCACCATGCACGCCACCATGGCACATGCTGATAGAGAGCGGCCAGCTATACAGATGAAGCAGTAAATTTATCAAAAGCATTTTGCCTGGTTGAGAAATAAGGGCTTTGAAAACCCAAAAAGCTATTATTAAATGATGTTGAGTAAACACTGATTTGGGGAAATTTTAAGGTAACTGCTATAAAGTTGTTAGGAATTGGAACTGAATCAACGGTAGTGTCAATGGACACATCGATTCAGATCAATAATTAAGGGTAAGGAAAAAGCACAAAATATAATCACCTTTGAAGAAAATATAGGACTTACACTTGCTGAAAGAAATAATGTATTCTTTAATGCACACTTTTCAAGTATTGGCCATAGTACATAAAAATACAAATAAAATATACAGCATTGCTATTTAGCACATTATGAATAACATCTGAAATACCTGTATCATAAGGTGTTACAGTTAAACCTAAAGAAGGCTTCAAAAAGTTCAGCGAAAAATTCCATCATCTAATTCACTACAAAAGGTGTGAAGCCCCATCATGTGTGATGATGAGCCTTACTTCGTCACACACTCTGTAGTCGCTGAGCCATACGGAAGTAAAATCCCGAACAGAGCTCCACACGGTAGGTAGGTTATCTACCTTACAAAGTGATCTGCCTCGGAGGCCCTCAAACAGTTATGACGTGAATGAACCTAAGTGATCAGATAATGATCTGACTTGTGGATTCTTTGATCTGCTAAGGGTTTTTAGAGTTTAAGAGGAAAAACTGTGATTTGAAATGATTAACATGGACATTAAAGACTTACTATTGAAAAGCTAAACTCTTCCCTCATACACCAAAGGGTCTCACTATGCAAATCTCTGACTACGATAATCACAAAATTGACCACATACGAACAGTTTGCTGTGTTTGCTATACTGACCTCTAAAGTACAATGCTCTTAAAAGTCTCACTTTTATGATCCACGATTCTTCATTAAGCCTTTACATTAAAACACAGCTTAATCCCAATAATAATATTTTAATTCAGGTTCGACTTGCACAACCTAACTCTAAGAATTCTCCATATTTCCCAGCCTTATCCCAGTCTCACTGCATTTACTTAAAGATTTTCTCTGCACTGAGGTTTCATCTATATTTTTAAAATTTCCATTCCTATCTCCATGCACTTGGAAAGATGTGTACTATTCTAAGATGAAGGGAGCATGTATTCTTTAATGTAAGCATGTTTTGTGATGAGATTCATGGCATTTTAATATATATTTAGCTCCTGTAATATGATGCGAACTTCTCAATACATTTATAAATACTCATGTATGTTTTTGTCAAATTTAACTACACTTTAATAGTTAATTTTGAAAAATACATTAAAACACATTATTACTTGTTTTGATTCATTTTTATGTAACCACTTGACTTGGTCAAACACTACTCTAGATGTTGGTTTGATGCCTAAAGTTTGCGTGGCGGATAGAAATGCTATTTGAAGCCTTTGGCAGGACTCTACAGGTGAATCAAGTACAGACGCTGATGAATTTGGAGCAAAGCCCTGCCATCCTCTGCAGGTAACTTCTTTCCTTTTAAAAGACAGCATTTAGTTTGTTAGTGGGATTTGGCAGGGGCTGAACGCTTAAACCATGGGCCACCAAGGTACCACACAACCTGAGCGGCCCATTACAAACTGGGTGTTGCCTCACCCAACAAGCCATACTGATGGCGCTCTATCATGAAATGAAAATAGTATAGAAGACATCAGGCTCCCAGGCCCCAAAGGCACCATCACCCTGGTCTCTCCCGGTCTGCCCCAGGGACCTCAGCCGGAGTTCCCACTGACTGAGGAAGAGGAAACCCAGGCTGGCTCTGGGAGAAAGGCACGGACCACGGAGAAATGGACAGCTGCAGCACTGTGGTCCTTTGCTGGGACTTCCCTCAAGGGCAGGGGTGAAGGGAACTCCGTCTCGGAGGCAGAACATTAAGCCAAGCATCTGGCTGTTCTTTTTGTTGAAAAGCAGCAGTGGCCCGAGACACTGATGCATGGGATGCATCCAGTGGTGTGACTGGCTTCAGTGTTTCCCAAAGTGCGTGGGACTGCTGTGCCCTGGGGCCACTGGAACCATCCAAGGGGGCTACAAGAGCAGATGGCGACACTTCATCCTGGATTATACGGGCCACCGTGCACATGTTTTTAAGTGCCAGGAGGGGCTGAGTCACTTTTTTTCCTCTGAAAAGGAGGTGGTAGGTTAAATGAGTTTGAGGACCTAAGCGTTAGACAAATCCACTTACATGTTAGATATGTGTATCCCCTGTCTCATCTCCACCCTAGAAGGCAGAGTAGCACTGCCCCACAGGGTTCCTGACACTGAATCTTTACGAGCAGATTCTTCTCTCATAGCTGGTTGGTGTGAGCCACTCCCTCGGCAGTAAGGAAGCCAGTGCTTAAAAGTGTACATCCCCAAATGCACAGTCAGGATCTCTCTCTCAACCCGTAGGGCTCCAGTGTGTCAGGTAGTCATTCCATCCTTTTCCTCCTTCACCAAATGGTGTCATTTCTCAGAGCACCTTTTTTCAACGTGCTGTTTCTCTCCCCCTGCCTCTGTTTTGGCTCAGGCGTGCCTGAGAGCGCGGCCCCACTCGGTGCTGCTTCACCGTCCGCTCTCTCATATCCATCTCATGGCCTCACGCTCACCATGTAACACTAAGCTCCCTCGGCAGCTGCACACTGAGGACAGAATAACACTCAGCCTGAGGATGGCGGACACAGCCCTCTCCTGGGTCTCCTTCCTTTTCTCCCTTGACCAGAAAGAAGTCATGGGACTGGTCTTGCTGGGCTTGCTGCCTGATGCTCCACCTAGCGGTGGAGACAGCCTCCTGGGATGGCCATCAGACACACCAGATCAAGTTAACCTGCCAAGAGGTTGGTCAGCGAGAGCCAGATGTGGAGAGGATCATGAAGCCCTGGAATTCAACGGCCTACATAATGGTTTCATTATGCATTGGATTCGCCTGGAGAAATGTCCCAGACCAGCTGTTTTCATTACCACTATGGTAACGCGGGAGAAATGCGGACAAAAAGCATAATGGGTGAAGGCTTTTAGTTTGACATCATGAAAATATTTTGGTGATTATACAAACTTGTGAGTTGAGCTAAATGACAATGAACTGCTCACTGAAAAATGGTTGATTTCATGTTAGCAAATTTCATCTCAATAAATATTTTTTGGTAGAAAATCCATCAAGCTATGTAATGCATTACATAATAATCATATAAAGCCACTGGAATGTTGTAAATTACATGCTTTGAGCTGCAAGAACTTCATTTGTCTCTCTTGGAAGAGCCTCCTTACTACCCCCAAAGGAAACAACTTTGTCTGTTAGAAAACTCACCCCAAAGCACAGAGACCCCAATCTCTCTTGTTGTGACTTTTGCATAGGAAGGGCCAAGTCTGAGACCCCAAGGAAAAAGACTCATTACTTTGCTACAAGGCCAACTTTTAAGTACCATATTCTCTAAGGCAACCCACACCCTCTCCCTGCCCCATCTTCTTTCCCTTGGTCTAGTGGTCCTCCGTACCTGTTTGCCAAATCACATTTTGACTCCTGATAACCTGTGCCGGCGTCCTAGTGACACCGTCGTGAAGCACTCAGCTGCTACCAGAAGGCTAACAGTTTGAACCCAGAAGCAGCCACTGAAGAAAGTTGTAGCTGCCGCCTCCACAGAGACTGTGGCCTTAACCCCCCTGGAACAGTTCTGCTCTGTCCTATGGAGTTCTCATGACTTGGAATCTACAGCTACGAGTTCACACTTGGCTGATGTCAGATGAATCTTGGCTGAAGGCAGATACTCTTCTGTGTTTTGTTGAATGTACAAAGGCTTTCGACTGTGTGACTCATCACAAATTACAGCTAACATTATAAAGAACAAAATTCCAGAACCCCTAATTGTGGTCATGTGGAACCTATACACAAAGAGGCAGTTATTCAGACAAAACAAGAGGATGCTGGGTGGCTTAGGAAAGGCGTGCATCATGGTGGTATCCTTTCATCTTACATACTAACCTGCATGCTACCAAATAATCCAAGAAGCTGGACGGCATGAAGAAAAACGTGATGTCCAGACTGGATTAACAACCTGCAATGTGCAGATGACATACGCTTGCTTGTGAAAGTGTGGAGGATTTGAAGCCCTTACTGATGATGAAAGATTACAAATTTCAGGATGGAAAACGAAGTCTTGCAACGAGCCCAATAGACAGCATCACAATGGATGGAAAAAAGCTCTCAAGCACCGCATTGTACTTGGAGCCCTAATCAACGCAGAGCGAAGCAGCAATCCAGAAATCACACTGAGTGTTGCTGCGCTGGGGAAATCTGCTGCAAAAGACCTTCTTCAAATGCATAAAAGCAAAGATGTCACTTTACAGAGTAAGACGTGCCCAACTCAAGCCCTGGTATTTTTAATTGTTTGATCTGTAGGTGGAAGCTAGGCAATAAAGAAAGACGGAAGAACTGATTGATTTGAATTAGAGTGTTGGCGAAGGATACTGACTATGTAAGCAGTGCTTGGGTTATGAATGATATTTGTTCCTAAAAATGCCCGGGAGAATGGGTAGGCTAGGTGAAACGGGTGCGAATGGTTCTGATTTAGTCTGACCTTTAGTGCAAGAAAAGGAGTCCCGGGATGATGGGTGAAGCATTGGCTGCTGCCTGGAAGGTTGTAAGTTCAAACTCACCAGCCACTTTGCTGGTGAAAGATGAGGCTGTTTGATCTCATAGTGATTTACAGTTCCAGCAACCCTCTATAGAGGCATTCAAAATCAACTCTAAGGCAGGGTTTGGGTTTTGGGGGCAGTTCAAGAAAAGACTTGAAGCCTTTTGGACACTTAACAGCTACACAGGCACCAAGTGAGAGACGACCACGATAAAGAACTTGCTGCCAGCAGGGGTTGGTTCAATAATTTAAAATGGAGGTCAAGTTTATATAACATCAAAAGGCAAATAGGAAATGCCCATAAATCTGGCACAATCTAAGGACGGCCTGGATCTTGGACTGCCAAAAAATCAACAAATCTTGTCTTGGATGAAGTATCGCCAGAATGCTCCTGACCAGCAAGGATGGCAAGACTGTTTCACATGCTTGGGATATGTATCCAAAGGGGCCAATCCCTGGAAAAGAACACCACGCTTCATAAAGCTGAGGGTCAGCCCCAAAGAAGAAGGCTTCCCACCGTCAACTGACACAGTGGCCGAAACAACGGTTCACCCATAGCAACCAGTGGGAAGAGGGCAAAGGGCAAGCAGACGCTTTCTCTGTTTTCCATCCGGTTGCTATGAGTTGGAATGAACTTGAACACCACACCACCAGCACCAGCACCAGCACCAGCACTGCCCTTCCTTTGCACTTCTTTCTGACCATACTCTCGGCTGGTGAGTGACAGCAAGAGATGAAAGAGCCCAGAGAGGCACGGCGATCATGCCCACCAGGGGAGATATGCCGCTTCTCATAACGCAGCTCACAAGGCAACGGCTCTTGTGTGAAATGATGATGCTGTAAATTCATTTTAAAGTTCCCTTTTTGTAAAGCTTCCAAGTCTATGTTTTGAACTGATAAACCCTGTCCTCTTCATTTTTCATTGCCTAGCTGATGCCAAAAAGCAGAGGCACTTCTATGAACTCTTTTATGTATATGTTTACATATATTATGAAAAATTAACTATTTTACATATAGGGAAAGTACTCACTCATCTGACAAATGTTAGCACATAGGATGTGCTAGACCAGTGGTTCTCAACCTGGGGGTCACGACCCCCTGGGAAGTCCAATGACCCTTTCACAGGGGTCGTTAAGACCATATTTCTGATGGTCTTAGGAACCAAAGCACCACTCCTCTATCCGTCTCCAGGTGGGTCCACCTACATGCAGATACACCCACATACGGGGTCACCATAACATGAGGAACTGTATTAAAGGGTCGCGGCATTAGGAAGATTGAGAACCACTGTACTAGACAATGCACAAATAAGATATACCAACACATGGACCACACTGCCACCCCTGTACACAGATTATCTACAGAGCAAATGCCTGAGGTACATTTTAGTTACTCAATAATCTGTTACCATTACTAATATGACCATGTAACATTATACCCCTTAAAAAAAGCACGATTTTAAAATCAAAATGCTGCAGCTATTGCCACTGCCACTTACGTACCAGTATTATAGTATCTCTTTAATTCGGTACGCTTGATCTCCTTTAGCTGATTGTTTTTTCTTTTCTTCTTCTCATCGGTAATGTACTCCTCGTGATCGATAGTGATGTTGCCCTTGTCTGGCTCTACAGTGGCGGCGTGAGCATCTTCTTTTCCAGTGCGACTCCTGGTAGCGGTGGCTGAAGTGGTCTCTGCATTTTGTTGTTTGGCTTGTTTTTTCTTTTTCAATCTAGAAATGAAGGAGGTGGGGGGGGAGAAAAATCACGGGAACAATGATTTGCTTGTAGGCATTAATTATATTAATTTCATTACTTGTGTTTTCCTACTATTTATTTCCTGTCACTGGAAAGTTCTTATATACAGATCTGTATCCTTTCTTCTATTTTATATGCTGAGTGCTTATTTCTCAAAAATTTATTGAGTAATGTTCTGGGCCTTAAGAAAAACTAGGTTTTTATATGTTAAATATTTCCCATCAAAATATACAGCTACCCTACTATAATCCTTCATGCGGTATGATTGATATGCATAGTTACAAGGAAGATTAAGAAAATTTATGGAAAATGGCATTATATTTTCCTTATGTATTTTTCCAGAAACATCTGGAAGTCCTGACACCCTGCACATGTACATATGTACATGCTTCGGGTTTTCAGTGGTGGATGTGGGCTGGTCAACAAGCAGTCCATTATAATTGACTCATATTCTGAATATTATTAAAGTTTGGCAAGATATGAACTGCTTCAAGTCTTCTTTTTACCAAAGACTAAAGAACTGATCAAAAAGCTACATTTTTGGAGAGAAAATACCATGACAACACATAATTATTGTGGTTATAGGCATAATAGCTGACTGACACATTAGTTAATATATTTAATGCTCTTAAATCTTTGCTCCAAAGTTAAAGATGTATACCAGATAAAGCTTATCATAATTCGCTTTAATCCAATAACTCAATCCTTTTCAGTTGCTGTGTCAATCTGTAATTAATTTATATTCATTCTTTAATTGCTACTTCTTCCTGAAAATGTTTTCAACTTTCCAGAATGGAAACCTTTTGAGAATAAGGGTGTTAGCCTCCCGCATATGTGCCAGTCTGCTCTACCATGAAAGAGCAACAGGGCTGTTTTCTTTGTCCTTTTCTTCCTCCTCCTCCTCCCCCGCCCCCTTCTATCATTGGGACCTTCCCTCCCCTGGCTCTCCGGGCACAGTCAGCATCTCTCAGTCACTTCGATATTGTTTCTCTCTTGAGCATCTGAACAATTTGGATAAACAGCTGTATAGGGAGGGAAAGATCACCGTAGGAAATATGGAACTCAGGCTTAATTTTACACTGCTTTGCTCTGTGCAGCTGGCGGAATCAATTTAGCAGTCTGGAGGATTATCCACTGAGGCTTTGTCCTTTGAGAGCAACTGACTGGAGGGTACAGACCTAGCTCCTGAGACTCAGAATTTTTCATATATTAGATGGTAATATTCATACTTCATTAACTTCATTAACAGTGTGTTTTATTAGTATCACTGGGGATAATATGTCAATAGACAGTATAACAACAACAAAATAACAGAGATTAAGAATGATAAGGGTCCTTATTATAATCATATGATAGCCTGAAAGCTACATGTGATAATAAATAAAACACATTCCGATATTCCAAAACACAACCACACCCAGGCTGTTACTCTCTGGCCACTGTGGGAGCTGGGTTCTTTGATTTTATTGGCTAACACATGAGCATCTGGCCTATGAGAGAGGAACGGGGGAGTGGGGCAGGGGGGTGGGGGTGGGGATGCCAGGGATGAATCCACTCCCAATCTCTTAGTCTAGCTATCTTTGTTGTTTACTTATTTGTTGCTATTGTGAGGTACAGTCAAATCAGTTCTGATTCACAGCCACAGCAGAACAAAGCATTGCCCGGTCCTATTCCAAACTCACACTCCTGACAGTGTGCTGAGCCCACTGCTGCAGCCCCTGTGTGAACCCAGCTCACTGAGGGTCTCCTAGCAGGCACGAGGTCCTTCTCCAGGGACCGCCTTCCTCGCCAATAACATGACCAAAGTACACAGGATGAACCTTCTACCTTCATTTCTAAGGAGCACTTTTACCTATACTGCCAAGCAGATGTGTTCTAGCAGTCCATGGTGATTTCAGCGTTCTTCAACTATGCCATCAGAATCCCAAGGTGCCAGTTATTCATCAGTCTCAACGTCCAGCTTTCATAGGCAGATGGGACAATTGAAAATACCATCGTTTGGGTCAGACACACCTTAGTTTCAAATGCTTTCTTTGTTTTTTAACACTTTAAAAGGTTTTGTGGCAGATTTGTCTAATGTAATCATCATTTGATACCTTGATGACTGCTTCCATGACTGGATCAAAGTTGTGGTGCAGTGACTTAATATAGTTCTTCTAGGTGGAGTCTTTGAATCTTCCACTAAGTGACTGGGTGGGACTACGTAAATAAGATATATGGAACCCTAACAAGTGAGGGGCTTATAATAGTCTAGGTACTTTGGAGAAACAAATCCACAGCAACTCATGTATGAGAGAGTTTTATGTAAAGAAAAGGTGCATCACGAAAACATCCCAACCCAATGCTGCCCAAGCCCACAAGTCCAACATTAACCCATTAACCCAACACCAGTTCACAAAGTCTTCCAGCTCACAAAACAGAGGCAATGATGCCTTACTGCAGGAGGAAAGCTGAGTCAATGAACGAACAAGCATCTCAGCACTAGCAGGGGTCTCCACACGGCTGCTCCAGCACCGAGGGCTGCATCGGGATAGGTCCATGTAGCTTCTCCTTGGGGATGTCTTGTATGAAGTCAATCTTGCAAGCTGAAGCAGGGAACTGCTAAGGCAGCTGCACCCGGTGCAACCATCACAAAACAAGAGACCCGAGAACTAGAAAGGCAAGGCTTCACCACCCATTTATCCCTCCACCTTTCAACCAGCCCCACATGTGATTATCGGCCAGGCTGGCACAATTAACTAACTCAATCCATCCCTTGCCAACCTGGCACCTGTATATAATTCTTAGCTTCACAATTGCAATTAACACCTATACCTTAACCCTATAATCTTGTGAATTTTTTCCCCTACCTGTGAAAGTTTGTAAGCCAACCACTTCATGCCTTTATCTCCCCCAATTTTAGTTACCCAATTTATATACTGCCCACTTATATCAACCCAGTTCTCTGAGAGAAGACAATCATGTTTTTCGACACGAAGTCTTCATTCCAGTTGGAACCTTGTGAAGTCTGCATCCATAAACAAAGTCAAATCCAGACAGGCCATCCATAAAGTCAGCAACAATATGCACCAGTTCACAGGCTCAAAAGTCTCCAGCTGGTCGGGTTCTGGTCATCAACTCAATGTGGGCTGCCTCACTCAGCCTCCACAGGGTGCCCATTGCTCGCCTTTCCTTAGGCCATGGGCTCTCACCAACTCAAGCCTAGCCCCCTCAGGCTAGGTCATGAACCTTAGACCAGTCAACCCGCTCTCATCTTCTCCTTTTTCCCCTGTAAACCAAGTCCACAGGTGTCAGTGGCCAAACTCAACCTGTCTCTTTATTGCTGCATTTCTCCCACTTCCACTCAACAAGTAGATCCAGGTGGTCACCTACTAAGCATTTCAGCCTGCTCACAGGCTCCCTTTAACATTCAGTCCCAGAGAGGAGTTTTCTTCATGGTTCCAGATTTTTTCCAGCTACTGACAAAGACTACTGGTTCCTTAGTTTTCCAAAGCACTGAGTGGGACATATATTTTCTTTTCTTTTTTTTGGCTTCTCAGACAATTTAATTTGAAAGCATTGCACAGTTTATGAATTTTTCCATGTCATAAGTTGTCAAATCCACTTAAGGAAGCTTATATTCACTATAATTTTAATTTTTTATTTCATTAAGACCTCCAATTTCTTGTATTTCCGTAGAAGACTTTTTCTTTTTTTTAAATGCATGAACTTTATTGTCTATAAATTATACTTGAAAACAACTGATTAGAAAAATGTAAAGGGACTCATGCCTTTCACACACAGAAAAGAATAGTCAAATACACACACATACGTGAAAGGGCTTGGAGACTAGGCAAAGCAATAACCTCGCAGAACCAGATAACCTTAGAGAGATGCAGTGTTGCAGTGAAGCAAGCGAACCAACGTGCTTTTCAGAAGGCACGTTCTGAGAGGAAAAAACCAAACTGCTCTTGGGAAGAAAAACTGTGACAGGAAAAACCGAAAAACATCCAAGAGAAGGGAATGTTAGCATCCTAGGTTGATCCACACCGCATGATTCCTGGCACATTGTAAGCACTTGATTTTTCTGCAAGTTATCTAACTGAAGAGTGTTCATGCTGAAAGCAACTTCCCAGGGCAGTGCTTTCAGCAGAGCAGGGCCTGAGTGGGAGTGCCTTCCATCAGGGAGCATACGGGAAGACCTGCGCCTGGGGATCTTGAGAGGAGATGTGGGTGAGGGCTCAGAATGATGAGGGACAGGGGAGCCTGAGCAGGGTTTCCATGATATCTCAGTGCCCATTACCCAGGAGGGTAAGGGGTCATGTGATGGTAAGGTAGAGTAGAAGTTATACCCTTCAATATAATTGGGTACAAAATAATTAATTATCCTAATATCTCTCAGTAGCATAACTCCGCCTGGCATATAATGTTGCTGGTGTCTGTTGCTGTCAAGTTCATTCCAATTCATGGCGACTTGGAACAACAGAAGGAAGTACTGCCCAGGCCCGTGCCTCACACGTGGTATGACTGAGCCCATTGTTGCAGCCATTGTGCCAATCCATCTTATCGAAGGTCTTCATCTTCCCTTCTCATGATGTTAACTGACCCTCTACTTCACAAATACGGCATCCTTTTCCAAGGGGCTTGTCTGTTTGCTGCTCCTTCACCAAACGTAATGTCCTTCTCTGGGGCCTTGTCTCTCCTGATGCCATGTCCAAAGTATGTGAGACGAAGTCTCATCATCACTGCCGCCAAAGAGCACACTGGCTGTACTTCTTCCAAGACAGATCTGTTTGCTCTCGTGGCAATCCACCGTGCTTTCAATATTCTTCACCAGCACCATAATTCAAGTGCAGTAAGTCTCTTCAGTCTTCCTTATTCAATGTTCAGCTACCACATTACAGCTATGGCCTAAACCCATTTAAAGATCAAATTTTAATGACTGAAGCGAGTGGGCTTACAAACTTTCTATTTTCCTACTTCCCAGAAACAACCCAGTAAACAGTGTGGTGTTATCTGACCTCTGGTTAGAAAAAGAAGGAAAACTTCCATGAGGGAGAGGTCAAACAAACATCTACTCTCTATCTTATGATTTGTTTCTCCAGTAACCCACTCCCAAGGTACCATAATGTAATAGTCTAGGTACTTTGGAGAAACAAATCCACAGCGATTCATGTATAAGAGAGAGTTATATGTAAAGAAAAGATGCATCATGAAAACATCTCAACCCAATGCTGCCCAAGCCCACAAGTCCAACATTAACCCATTAACCCAACACCAGTCCACAAAGTCCTCCACCTCACAAAACAGAGGCAATGATGCCTACTGCAAGAGGAAAGCTGAGTCAGTGAACGAACAAGCATCTCAGCACTAGCAGGGGTCTCCACACGGCTGCTCCAGCACCCAGGGCTGCATCGGGATAGGTCCATGTAGCTTCTCCTTGGGGATGTCTTGTATGAAGTCAATCTTGCAAGCTGAAGCAGGGAACTGCTAAGGCAGCTGCACCCGGTGCAACCATCACAAAACAAGAGACCCGAGAACTAGAAAGGCAAGGCTTCACCACCCATTTATCCCTCCGCCTTTCAATTAGCCCCACATGTGATTATCAGCCAGGCTGGCACAATTAACTAACTCAGGGCTGATCAATTTTGACATCCACTAGGCTTAAAACAAGCCACCCCTAGAGGCAGAAAAGGAGGCTTTGCAACCATCCATAGAAAAGAGTTGGAGTGGACCTTTGGACCTAATCTCCCTGCACTGGGAACCTCTTGGCCTAGAGTCTGAGCAATCTGTAACACCAGAGACTCAGGAAGCAACAGCAGAGAAAGGGCAGCCGCGGAACCGAGAGGCTGACAGGGGCTGGTGCGGTGGGTCTCCCAGCTTCTGAAGAGAGAAAGCTGGCTGCCTCTGGGCAGATGGCTTGCTGACAGAGTGAGTGTCTCTGGACCCTTGGTGGAAACATTTGCCAATTCACAGAGCGAAAGCCGAGTGCCTACAGGCCAAGACTTGGTGGCAAAGCGAACTGCCTCTGAACACTACGGGCAGAGCTAAAAGAACTTTGTAACAATTGTGTGAGCCTAGCCAGGGGACTATGAGGCTGTGAGCCAGGGAGAAGCCTGCTTGCAGGCACTATAATGAAGCGGCTATTTGATCGGAGAACTGGAAGCTGGGTTATTTCTGACCTTCGATTGCAAACTGTGACTTCCCTAAAAACCCCTGTACTCGTGAGTACTGCCTGTGAACCCCATGTGTCCACTGCAATGAATGATCAAGTCCGGTGGAGAAGTAGCGAGTGTGTGGCATCCGTATTGTTAAAGAACTTGGAGGGTGGATGCTGTCTTACCTCTGCCTCATAGAAATCAGCCTTGGGCAGTTCATCTTGAATGCCTTTCTCCCTTGTGAAGTTAGAGGTGACCAGACACCTCACCCACAGCATTTTTACATGAATAAAATGAAAGCCATGGCATTACCATGGATTATTGGCCCAGTTTTTATATTCTCTGATCTTATTATATAACAAAATAAACCACAAACCAAGCAAAGTTGAAGGCTCATAAAAAAGAATTAGAGTTAGTAAACATGTTTTTTATTTTTAAGTTTTAAACTGTTTTTGTTTTTTCTGGTAAAAGAGCAGGCAACTCTTTGAAAAGTTGAGCAGACAATGTCCCTAATAAAATAATTTCTCTCACTATCAACTTTACTGAATGATTGAAAAATCAACACATGGTATCCCAGATATCCTATTGTTCTCAGGTCTTGACTTTGCTTGTTTGTGCAAAATGCTGGTCTCTAATCCAGAATCCTGGCTGAGGGGACACTGCTCTTGTTTTGATATGCTGGCTAGAGTAGCTAGTCAAAAACATGCAAGCAAGGGGCTATCTTGCCTTCTTCACAAAACAATTCCTCCTAGTAGGAGAGAAGTGTGAAGATGAGTATAAGTATATTCTAACTCAAATGAGCAAGAAATTCATATATGACTTTAAGTTGGTTTCAATGTCCTCATTCCATTGTCTTGTTAATAATTGAACTCATTCAGATCTAGGGCATGTGCTGTGATGAACAGCAGCACTATTTGGGGACATCTCATTAGAAACTAATGTTCACACATGGAAGTAACAAAATGGGATACAATGTTTCATTCATGATGTCTCTTTTCCCCATACAAACTAGCATGGTCAACACATATAGCCATAGAAAAAAATGCTAGATAGTAATGCTACCAAATGCTATCAAACTAGTTGAGCAATAAGAGTACAACGTAATGCTTATGTTGTTGTAGAACTAACAAGTTTTTCTTTTGACTAGAGTACCCATGATCATTTGCTTCTCTGTAGGTTATCAATATAACTGGAATGTAGGTTATCAATACAACTGGAATGTTCTGATCTTGAAAATGGAAAGCAGTTATGTTTTGGGACGCCCACTGTACAGTCATTCTTTCAACGACAGAAGTTACATTTCTAACATGCTATTTAAAACTAACTATATGCACAGAACAGACCTATAGGGGCACACAAAACACTGTAAAGAACCTGCGTAGCAAAGGATAGTGGCTGGGAAGAAATTGAGAAAAATTACTTTTCACTACATTCCCTTTCTGCACTTTTGAATTGTATACTATGTACAATAGTGACATTAAAAGTTTTAAGTCTGTCAAGGCTCCTTATTAGCTACAAGAACAATTTAAGTATTATGGGAATTTTAAAAGTTTTATTTTTTCAAAACGAGCACTGGAAGACCTTTCTTCTAACAGTAACTTCTACTGAGTTGATGAACGAACCAACCATTATGCTAACTAACCTTTTACAAATCTTACCCTCCCAGGAGTCAAGTGAGGTAAGCAATTGCATGTTCACTTTACAGATAAGGAAGGACGCAGAAAACTAAGGGCCTTTCCCAAGAGGACAGAGCATAGTTGGCTTATGGGGCTGGAAATCACAGACCTAAGGTTGAGCCACTTGCCAAAGGGCCTCCCGGCTCCTCTCCCCTTCTTAAAGTGCTCCGTGGCATGGAGTCTCAAACCTCTCTGGTCTACCACCCCTTTTCAGGTGAAAACAAACACTCAGCCCCCGCCTGGCTGTCAACACTTTTTGTACTATAGCACATAAGCCAGGGAACAAGGGTGTAAGTATTTGCTTTTTCAAGCGTGCTGGATCGTCCCAGTGTCCCCCAGAGAAACACTTGGGGAAACACTGGCAGACATGTATGTCTTGATTTGAAAATAATATCCACTGTGTTTTGGAAACTATGAACTATCTGGGAGAAGAAAGGGGCTTCAATGGTAAGTGCGTTTACAGGAAGGAAAGACTTGGGCTTGGGTCTTGGCTTGCTCAACAGTCAGCTTTGTGACCTTTAGAAAATACAGTAAACTCCCTGGGACTTGAAAATTAAACAAAAGCAAGAGGTTGACATGGCTTCCAAGGTCCTGTTGGTCTCTACATTTACACTTGGCTGAGACAATTAGGAAATGTGCTAAAAGTAGTTTTGAGGTTAATTTTTTTTTCCAGATCCAAACAAATCTTCCCTAGAGTCTTGCTTTTCCCTTTGTTTCCATTCTCATCGCTTCTCTGATTTATATCTTCCTTCCAGGGCAAAGTTTCCAGCACTGGGAAAGTCCAGGGGTCAGGGCAGAAATACCGAGGATGTCAAAACAAAGCAAAAGTAGCAAGACCTTACAATTTGAAGACTGCCCTGTAATCTGTGGCTAATGCTTATAACTCCATGGCACAAAGCAGGAAAAAACTGTCAAAATTGACCAATCATTAGGGCAAAATAGTTCTCCTTAATATAAGACTTCTCAAAACTGCCTCTCAAAAAATATATATGGTCTTCAAAAAGTTTGTGGGGGGGAAATACCATTATCACCCCACACCCCCAATCCAGTTACGGGGTTTATTAGGGAAGTTAACAGGTTACAATTCGAGATCAGAAAAGTTCAGGATATAGTTCTTCAGCCCAGACAGGCTCTTCTTAGCTCTGCCTGCAAGCAGGGCTCTCTTTGGTCCTTGGCTTCTCAGCCATGCAGCCCATTGGTCTCTGTCCTGCTCTAGAAATGTTACAAACCCCTTTTGATAATAAGTGGCCAAAGGACATGCCCCCCCACTGTAACCCCAGCCTGAACATACTCAGCCCTAGCACTGTGGGTCAGCAAACGTGGCTCTGATTGCACCCCCAGTGTGCAAGCAAGTCTCCTGTTGGAAGGCAGTGGCTTTCCTTGCTCCGGCTCTTGGTTCTGCTCTGCTGCTGTTCTCCCGCCACTCCTCTGGGGGACACCTGTTCCTTGATCAGGAGGTTTGGTGCACAGGGATCTGAGTCCAAAGGACACACTCCACTCTTAGCTTTGCTTTCTCCATGGTAGTGAGCCCTGCCCACCCTCACCCCCCACTTCTGAGCTGGGTAATTTTAAACCAAGTCGGATGGCAAAAGTGGCCAACTCCCAAGTTCCAATTTAGAGTTCCAAGTTTTTACGATCACAATTAACTGTTAACAGTCACTCACAACTGAATCACATAAACTTATCAGCATCTTCCCCCCAACTTCTCTTACCTAGACCCATCATGTAAAGTGGAAATGCACCCAATTAGCACACCATTATCTTTTAATTCCATTTTCCATGTACTTTTTGAAACCCTCTCTGACACACACACACATATCTGTGTGTGTATATGTGTGTATATATGTATATATATACTCAAATAATTTAACAACCAGTTCCCTGCCCTATATACCAAAAGGTAGTTTATTATTTTATAGTTAATGTTTAAATAAAAATAACAAAAGAGGTACACAAACTAGATTGAGTTTTAAAATATTCATGGCAAAATTTAAATAATACCTGACAAAATCAATGAAACTGTTATTTAAGGTATTTCCATATTGATTCTTAATTTGCATCCTCCTTTGCAATATTCTTCCCTGTTATCCGAGCATTATCGACTGTGTGATTTATCCTTAACCTTAACCAGCTTTTCACTGTAGCAATCAACTCAAGGGCAGTGGGTTTTGTGTGTGTGTGGTGAGTGTGCAGTTTTTATAGGGTAAATTTTTAAAAAATAGAGCAAAATTCTCCCAGGCAATTATATCTATCCCTCACTTATGGACTATCTAATTATCCATTTTTCATAGCTATGATAATAGTGAAAAATCTACTATCCAACTCTTTAGCACATTCATGTGGTAGTGGGTGTGGCAACAGTGGCTATGGAGTGTCCTCTCCCTCGGGGGGCATCTCTAGGCAGGCCCCCAGAAGTCAGGCCAAGCTGCCTTGAAACCCTCTGCCTGGTCCTGCTGCACCTGGCTGCCACTGGCCCAATGCCCTCCATGGCTGTGGTGTCCAGGCAGACCCACAGGCAGAGACTAGCCAGCAGGTACCTGTTCTGAGTTCCCAGCTCCTTGTGGCCCTGCCACTCAAAATTGCCATGGAGTGAGAATGGAGCAAAGGAAGAGGGAAGCACTTGAGGTAGAAGAAACGTGTGCGAGTTCGCTGCCATCCCAAAGGCATCCAATCTGGGCCTGATGCCTCCTCCAGATGGGGTCAGGAGTTGCCAGGCTTCTACACTGGGGTGACTCGCCAGGACCAGAGGAAGCGCAATTGATGGGCTCAGGGCTTGCAGGGACAGGAGTGGAGCCCTGAAGGGGAGCCAGGAAGGAAGTTCTGACTCAGCACAGGAGGAAAGTGAAGTCGTTAAGCTATGGGCCAGCCACAGTCCACTGAAACTCCAGGCCCAACTCACTTCCACGGAGTTGATCCAGATTCATCGGGACCCTACAGGACAGAGGAGAGCTGCCCCTGCAGGTTTTCTGCAGTTGTAAATCTTCACAGGAGCAGGTAGCTTCCTCGGTCTCATGAGGTGCAGCTGGTGGGCTCGAACTGCCGACTGGGAGAGTAGTAGCCCCACGTGTAACCCACTTTCCTAGGCTTTATAGAGCCTGCTAGGCCTTCTCTGAGCCTCCTTCTTCCCAAAGGAAAATACCCACCGCTGGACTTGTCCCAGCGATGAGCACAATGGGGAAATCTTAATTATTTCTATGAACATATTTCCTAAACAAAAAACTTCCTGTTCTCATTTAGTGCTGATTCCCACACAAAAACCCAGTCTTTGGAGCTTGCCATGTCCGTGAGTGAGGAGTAGTGGCATGGAATCTGGCTATGTGCTTATGTAGTTCACTGTATGTGTGGGGAAAACACTCTATCGGGAGAGCAGGAGGAAGGAAAGACGTAACTTGTACTTTACATGGACCTCATTTGATGTTGAAACCTTTTTACAGCTGCATCATTACTTTTGTAATGATAAAACTAATACATGTAAAAGAAAACCCATGAATTAATATCTGTAGCTATGGCAAGATTTCAGTCAGTTTCTCTCACTGCTCTATTCTTTCTCCTGAGTTCAGCCATCTCAGTGATCCCTGGACTTCTGTCCCCACGTCCTTCTTTATCAGGCAGAACTAATCGTTCTCAGAGACTTTATCTTGGTTCTTTGCCCATTTGGCTGTCTCCCTGTGCTTGTGCTGTTCTGACGTTTAGTGTTGAAACCGTTCCTCTTCCATTGCCTAATCCCAACTTCTGCTATTTCCAGGCTCAGGGAAACAGGTCTGCAAAGAAGGCAGCCCAGTCCGTGGACCAGAAGCACCTGCATTTGAGTGAATGCTCCTTAAGCAAGTTGGGAAATCTGTCTCAGGTTCCTTATCGATGAAAGAGGGATATTGACCACTGATGGTGTATTAGTCTGGGTACTTTAGAGAAACAAATCCAAAGAAACTCATGTATAAGAGAGTTTTATATAAAGGTTAAGTGCACATCAAGAAAACATCCCAACCCAGTGCTGCCCAAGCCCACAAGTCCAACATTAACCCATATGTCCAACACCAATCCACAAAGTCCTCCTCCATCTCACAAAACAGAGGCAATGATGCCGACTGCAGGAGGAAAGCTGAATCAGTGAATGTATAAACATCTCAACACTGGCAGGGTTCTCCACACGGGTGCTCCAGCACCCAGGGCTGCATGGGGTAGGTCCATGCGGCTTCTCCTTGGGGATGTCATGCAGGAAGTCAACTTTGCAAGCTGAAGCAGGAACTGGCTAAGGCAGCTGCACCCTGGTGCAACCATCACAAAGCAAGAGACCAGAGAACTCGAAAGGTGAGGCTCACCAAGCCATATTTCCCTCCGCCCTTCAATTAACCCCACGTGTTTATCGGCCAGGTTGGCACAATAAACTAACTAACTCAGATGGGATCTGGTGATGATTAAATAATACATAGAAGCTTACTTTTACTGTAAACATGATCTGTGGAAGAAGCACTTGGTAGTTACTGTGTTGTGTGGAACAATGGTCCCAGGTACTGGAACCCCTGTGGACCATTCGACTTTTAAACACCTGGGGTTGCCAAGAATTATTCAACAGCCACTGGTTTGGTTTTTTTGCTTTTCTTGAGAAATGAATTTAGTCACTAACTTAAAGCTATTTATTTATTTATTTATTTTAAAGAACATCACTTCTTGTATTTCATTTCATTTTGTGACTTCCCAAAGAGAGGGTCGGGTTTCAGTGCTAAGTCCCAATGATGACACATGCTGAATAAAAGTACACCAGGCCAGGGGGGAGGGAAGTATAAAGACAACTCACTTAATCAAAATTTCCTCTGGGAACCGTAGTCACATAAGAACACATAATTTTAGGCTACTTACTGTAAAAAGAGGTATCTTATCCCAACACTATCTACTGAAGTGGGGGTTCTTTTATTTTCACTCTGCCTAATTATGAAATACAATTATTTCCTCATCAAATGAATTCTCCAAGGGAGTAGAAATACTCAGTTGCAAAGAAGTAGTTAGAAAAGGAGAGCCTTTGGCTTTAAGTCCAATAAGTAACAATCCACCCCCCCACCCCACCCCCGTACACACACGCACACGCACACATTGAATTTCCCATGACTTCAATGAAAAAATAAAAATACATTGTAATAAACACCAGTAACTACAACATTAATTACAGGCAACTGAGCAAAATCCAATTTTCCTTTCTGTAGGATTTCTTTGGTGTCCCTCGGTGGTATCACTGTTTGAAACACTTCACCGCTAACCCACAGGTTCAAGGTTGGAGTCCACACAGGGAAGCCTTGCAAGAAAAGCCTGGCGATCCACTCCTGGACAGTCAGCCACTGAAAACCCGGGATTCTTTAGGATCTCCTCCTGTGATTTCAGGAGCCTTGGCACTGCCGTGGGAGAAAGAGAGGGACGTCTACTCCCGTGCAGAGTCACAGCCGTGGGAAACCAACAGGTCGTTTTCTGCCGTGTCCTACGTGAGCTGTCACTGACTCGCTGGCGTCGTTTGTTCCTTTGGGTCGTGTAGCAGGTTTCAGAATCGACTCGATGGCAGAGAGTATGAGATTTAAACAGTCGTGGGCGTATCAGATCTTGGGAAACTACAGGTGGGTGCAAAAATTGCTGCAAGCAACTTTTCACTTTCTAAAGAAGAATCCATGGGGCTGGTTCATAAGAGGCAATCTGGAGAACCATAAAAGCAGCTCCCAGCACCAGGGTGACAGCGACACGGCACTCAGTGTTTGCTTTGTATTTCCAAAACAAAGCCAACTTTTGTTGCACATATAGGGGCCGGCCGCCCTCTCTGGGAGTTTGGGTTCTGAGGTGAACAGTCAGAATGCTGAGTCACAGTCTGACCATGTTCTAGGGAAACTGAGGGCACAGACAATGTTGACATATGAATTAAGTTAAAATGTATTGTTACAAAATCACAGAAACTTTTATTAAACAAAAATATCAAGATGGAGGTGGTGAATCCGTTTCTATAACCGATCTTCAAAGAATGGTGTTCAACTAACAACACCTAAAAGACAGCTATTTGCCATCCTGCAGGGACTCAAATCACGCTCCTTTCAAGATGCCCTTTGAGCTTTAGAAATAAAACATCTGAAAGGGCAGGCACAGGGCTCTGAGGTGGATGCAGGAGGTTTTCCAGGGAAGTTCTCAAAGGACAACCTGGCTCCCCTGAAGGATGTGCGGGTGCATTGACTTGTTGAAAAAGCATTTCTTGGTGCAACATTCCTGGTCTATTTCTCCCCAATGCAGCTTTCTGTTTTGTTAAAACGTTTTTTAGAATAAGCCCCTGTGATCCTCCTGTGTCTTTTGAGAAAAAAAAAAAAAACTACCAAGATGAATCCTTTGGGATCGTGCAGCACAGGTACCATAGCTTCTGAGGGGGTCTCTCTGCCTTGGATTTCACCAATCCTCTGGCTCCCCTCAGAAGGCACTGTTTCGATTGGACCTTGCTCTCTAATTTGGATTGGCAAATAAGAGTAATGGCGGAGTCTGTTAAATACACTATTAAGATATCAGCCATTTTACTGTTTCTCAATCACTGAAACAAGTTAGATCAGGGGTGAGTCTAGATGTCGTGCTCGTCAGATGCACCGTGCTGTCCCTCTACAGCAACATTCTGGAAAGCCAAGTGAAACCGATGCAGACAACAATCCTGGAACACTGAACATCCAATACAAAACAGAATGAACAACACCTAAAAGAAAAAAACATGGAAGGAACACAGCAAGCAAGAAATACCACAAAGAGGAGGGGCCATGCCAGCCATCTTGACTTAACATGCCATGCGGAGACAGGCCAGTAGAGATCCCAGCAGAGGGAAAAGACCTTCCTGATCTTCCCATGCAAGAGAACGCAGGCATACAGACACACCTCGATAGAAGCAGGGAGAGGTGGTTTTGATACAGATCCAAGAAAGGCAAACCCCGAAAGAAGACAAAAGTTTCAAGGATCCTGCTGTCTACAGAGTAGGAAGCAAGGAAAGACCCAGAGTCTGGTATCTTCACAAGCAGCTCTTCTGACTGCTGGGGTGAGCGGCATGCACAGGGTGGTTGTGTTGTGTTACTTAATATTCTCTACTTTTATATCTAGGATCGAATATCCATTATATGGTTCCCAAAACCTCACAGACCATATTCATGATTCAAGGATTACGTAAGGAAGTTAACAAGTTGTAATGCAATTGAGAAATGCTCAGGATGGAGTTGTTCAACAGGACATGTCAGAAACTTCCTTCGGGGATGCTAACAGATGTCCAAACAGCATACCATTGCACACAACAGCTTTCAGCTCCATCTCTGTAGGTCAGCAAACTCCACTCCTCCAATTAAGTGCCCAGACCACTTAACAAGCCAGCCTCCTGTACCCAAGCAACCGCTTTCCCTGCTCCTTGGGCTGGGAAATCCATCACTCTGTTTCATGTTCTGGTTCCTGGTTCTGCTGTTGCTTCTCTATTATCACTGCTCTCTTTGGATACAGGAGATTCTTCATACAGAGATCTCAAGATCCACTTCTGGCTGCTGCTGGTAATGAGATCACCTCTCCTGCTTCTCAGAGGGCCCATTTTATATGCAGAACAGGATGGCATTCCAGGGAATTCTGTTCACAATTACTCACTCAATGAATCCCACCAGTATCTTCTCCCACCTTCTTTTCAGACCCATGCAGGAAAAGTTTGTTTGGTAAGATAGAGATTTGGCTAGAAAAGCCACACATATATAATTCACTGCCCTGTCAGGGTGGATCTGCTAGTATTATGGGGAGGTTCTCCAACTACACCAAGGACTCCCTGCCTCCTCCCTTGTGGTTCAGGGTAGTGCCTGCTTACAGGCTGCAGCAGAGAGGAAGAGCAGGGGATTCACATCTACTAGCTGGCAAGGCCTAGACCATAATATGAGCTCCTCTCCCCAACTCAGCCCTGACCTCCACGTCCCTAGGAAGGTCATTGTATAATGAGTAAAGAGTCTGTGTTAGACAGGGTTCTCTAGAGAGATAAAACCAAATTGCTGATAATTTAATATATTTATTTATAAAGATAATTAGATATATAACAAGAAATGAACTGCTAAATCATATACAGAAATAAACAGTTAAATTATAAAGCACTACAAATGGCTCAGTGCAACTCACGTCTGTGAGAGAGAGGTGTGAGAGACTAGCAGTCCTTCAAGTCTAGTCTGATGCCAGATCTTCCTCTATTTATAAAGAGAGCTAGGCTGTCAGCACAGCAGCCAATCACAAGGCAGGTCACCAACCGCCAGTCCCCAGCTCCAGAGATGTCTTAAAGGGGCCTCAACTTACAGCGACACAGTCCACAGGCTAGGCGTCCCACAGGTAGTGTAGCCTGTAAATTGAGGCACAGAACAAGCAAGACAGCCGCACACTGGTCTGATGATCAAAGAGCGAGAGACAAGAAAGCCGAGGCTCACTAAGCCATTTATCTCTCTGCCCTTCAGTTAATCCCACTTGTGTTTACCAGCCAGGCTGGCACAATAAACTATCTCAGAGTCCATTCACCAAGAGGATATAATCATAACTTACGCACCCAATGACAGAGGTCCAAAATATATCAAACAAATGCTAACAGCATTGAAAATAGAAATAGGCAGTTCTACAATTACAATTAATAGTAAGAGGCTTTAGAACAACACTTTTGATGAAGGAAAGAACAACTATAACAACTCAACAAAAATACAGGAAATTTAACCATCACAATCAACCAACTGGAACTCACAGACATAAAGCACCCCAAAGAACTCACTGCCATTGGGTTGATGCTGACTCACAGTGACCCTACATAAGGTTTCCAAGGCTGCAAACCTGAACAGGAGTAGAGAAGCTCATCTTTCTCCTGAGGAGTAATTAACAGATTTGAACAACTGACCTTGTGATTAGCAGTCCAATGCTTACCTTGAACCCAAAAGCAGCACAAGACTTATTTTTCTTCAATTTAAATGGATCATTCACTAGAACAGACCGTATATTAGGTCACAAACAAAGCTTCAATACACTTAAGTATATCAAAATGGTACAAAGCATCTTGCCTGGTCACTGTGCCACAAAACTAGAAATCAGCAGGATTAATAAGAGGAAAACAATCAAATATGTGGAAATGAAATAATACTTTGCTTAAAAGTCGCTGGGTAATATATAAAGTTAAAAGTTAAAGTTTTAAATGGAAAATTCCTATCATTAAGCAGGAATTAAAAAGCATAACAAAAAATCCAACATGAAACAAAAACTACACTCTAAGATCAATTTATAGCAATGAATACACACAACAAGAAGAGAGGATCAAAATCAATCCCTTAGCCTTACAAGTGAATAAACAGAAAAGTACAACATAGGAATCACAACAACCAGGAGAATAAATAAAATTCAGAGCAGAAGTAAATGAGATGCAAAGTTGAAAACCAACTCCACAGAACCAACTGAAATAAAAAGATCATAAACAGAATATTACAAAAAATATACTATAACAAATTTGAGAACCTACAAAAAATGGTAAAATTTCTAGAAACAGAGTTTCAAAATGATCACACACGCAATCAAGATGCATTGATAATTATGGGCAATTGGAATGCCAAGTTGGAAACAAAGAGGAAGGAATAGTAGTTGGAAAACACGGACTTGGTGACAAAAATGGAGCCAGAGATCTCAGGACAGAATTTTGCAAGCAATACAAGAACACTCTGTTCTATTGAATTGGCATTCCATGATGCTTACCTTCCTGACAAGTTTGCTGAAGACAAATGGGTGCATAGGCAAATGTGGTGAGGAAGGCTGATGGTGCCTGGCTATCAAAGGATATAGCATCTGGGGTCTTAGGGACTTGAAGGTAAACAAGCAGCCATCTAGCTCAGAACTAACAAGGCCCACATGGAAGGAAGCACACCACCAGCCTGTGTGATCAAGAGGTGTCAAAGGGATCAGGTATCAGGCATCAAAGAACAAAAAATCATATCATTGTGAATGAGGTGGGGTGCAGATTGGGGGCCTAAGGCCCAGCTGTGGGCAACTGGACATCTCCTTGCGGAAGGGTCGCAGGGAGGAGACAAGCCAGTTGGGGTGCAGTGTAGCAATGATGAGACATACAGCTTTCTTCTAGTTCTTATATGCTTCCCCCAACCCCACTATCATGATCCCAATTTTACCATACAAATATGGCTAGACCAGAGGATGGACATTGGTACAGACAGGAACTGGAAACACAGGGAATCCAGGGTGGATGATCCTTTCAGGGCCAGTGGTGAGAGTAGCGATACTGGGTGGAGGGAGGGTCGGGTGGAGAGGTGGAACCGATTACAAGGCTCTACATATAACCTCCTGGGGGATGGACAACAGAAAAGTGGGTGAAGGGAGACGTCGGACAGTGTAAGATAGGACAAAATAATATAATTTATAACTTATCAAGGGTTCAGGAGGGATGGAGAGCAGGGAGGGAAGGGGAAAATGAGGAGCTGAAACCAAGGGCTCAATTAGAAAACAAACAAACAAACAAAATTTCCAGAAACACACTAGCTATTGAAGCTATGACAAATTCAACTAGCCAATCTGAACTAACCCATCACAAAAGAAGAAACTAAAAAGGTAAAACAACAACAACCCAACTCCCAACAAGTCATGCTGTGCAAAAAACATCCACAGAAGAATAAGAATGTGGGGGGACAGGTGAGAGGGGAATCTCGGTACTAATAAGAGGGAAGAATCAGGAATAAAGGACACTCTTTGGGCCCCAAGATGCATGTGATACTTTGAACCTCCTTGATCCAGGAGAGAGAGCTTTGCTACCAGAGGGGTGGCACAGTAGCAGGAGAACCAGCAGCCAGAGCATGGGAGACAGTAGTGGATTTCACAGCCTACAGAACAAACACAGCCGAATGTTCTAGGCAGAGGGTGGTTTGTGGACGGGGTGCCTCCAGGCACTTCATTAGGGGAATTTGGTTTGCTGGCCCACAAAGCTGAAGACGAATGCCTTTGGGGAGAGGCTCATGGAGAGTGGTGTTCCCTTTGGGTATTTAGTGTCAACCCTAAAAATGCTTTGTAGCACAGCAAGAGCTGGCAGAGGGCTGACAAGAGGGTGCGCATTAGAGAGATGCCTGCCTATGGGATTGTCTGAATGAATAACTGTCTCTTGAGCATTTCTCACCTGAACTCTAACTTGTTAGTTTCCCAAATAAACTCCATAATCATGGATATCGTCTGTGGCTAATGCAATGAGTGATCAAATCTAGCCATAGAGGTAGCGTGCCATGGGAAGGATGGTTGGTGTCAGAATAGGGTGGAAAAGATGGAGGTTAGAGATGTGTCTGACCCTGCTTTGTGGAAATCAGCCCTGCATACCCAGAGCAGGTTAGATATAGCCTGCATGCTATTTACACACCTTAAATGAAGTAGAAAGGCACTTGATAAAATCCCAAAGCTTTTCTTTGTAAAAACTCTTAGCAATAGATGAGTAGAAGGAAAATCCCTCAACACAATGAGGGCATGAATACAAAAACAACCAAAACATTATTCTTGACAAAAGACGATGAAGAACATACCACTTGACAATAGGAGGAACACAAGCTCGATCTATCAGACCACTCTTATTCAATATTGTATTGAAATCCCAGCTATATCCAAAAAGAAAGGGAACTCAAGAGCATACAACGTGGTAAGGAAGACGTAAAACTAAGCCTTTGTGCAGATGACATGATCCCATACACAGAAAATGTCAGCTTTCATAAGAAAGCTGCTTGAATAGAAGACTTTAGCCAAGTAGCAGGGTACAAGATCAATATGCAAAAATCAGTTGGATTCCTCCACATAATGAGTTGTTATTATTATTATTAGGAGCCATTGAGTTGGTGCCAACTCAAAGCAATTTTATGTACAATACAATGAAAAGCTGCCTAGATCTGTGCCATTCTAACCATTGTTACTATGTTTGAATCCATTATTGCAGCTACCCTGTCAACCTATGTCCAGAGAGTGGTCCTCTTTTTGATTGACCCTCTATGTAAACAGGCATGATATCCTTTTCCAGTGACTGATTTCTCCTGATAACTTGCCCAAAGAACATGAGACGAAGTCTTACTTTTCTTGCTACTCTGGAGCATTTTAGTTGTACTTCCTCCAAGAAAGCAAGAAAACAGTATCACTTACAATACCCCCACCCCAAAATATAAAATAGAAAGAAATAAGTGTAACTAGAGAAATAAGACTTTTACAAAGAAAACTACAAAACACTACTGTAAGTAACCTATAAATGGAAAACATAATGCTCATGGATAAGAAAGCATCGTGTATCACTGAAGACAAATGGGTGCATAAGCAAAAGTGGCAAAAAAAGCTGATAGTGCCTGGCTATCAAAAGATATAGCATCTGGGGTCTTAAAGGCTTGAAGGTAA
>NW_022107431.1:58132097-58133113 GCF_000313985.2 Echinops telfairi | reverse complement strand
GGGACAGACAACAGAAAAGTGGGTGAAGGGAGACGTTGGACAGGGCAAGATATGACAAAATAACAATTTATAAATTATCAAGGGTTCATGAGGGAAGGGGGAGTGGGGAGTCTATATTGGGGGAAATATAGACCAACTAGCAAAATACAATTCATAAAGCTAATGTTCTACATCCTATTCTGGTGAGTAGCATCCACATTTACTGCCATCAAATTGATTTTGACTCATCATGACTATAGGGCAGAGGACTGCTCCTTTGGGTTTCCAAGACTGTAAAGCTTTATAGAAGCAGACCACCTCATCTTTCTTACACGGAGTGGCTGGTGTGTGTGAACCACCAACCTTACAGTTCTCCTTCCAATATTTAGTCCACTGTAACACCAGGCTTCCTTTTTAGCAGTATATGGAGTTTTAAAAGTTTGCTAGCTGCAATCTAATAAGCAATGACTGGTCTCTTCCAACCTGGAGCACAGAAGAGGAAAGAAAAAATGAAGTCTCAAGGAAGCAATGAGTCCTTATGACTAATGACCTATAAAGCAAGCCTCCTCTAATTTGAGACAAGAACTAGATGGGGCCCAGTCATCACTACCAAGCACTCTAGCCAATATCACAATAGAAGGTCCTGGATTGAATGGGTAAAAAAAATAAGGAACAAAATTTAAAAAAAAAGAGGAAGGGTATGTTTCAGACTTACTGGTTTGAAAAGAAAAAACTAGTAGAGGTTTCCTCAAAGCCCTGACACAATAATAGACAGGAATATACAACAAATAATAGAATGCTTTCTGTAGAACAATCAACTATTCAAGACCAAAAAAGGGCAATATTTGCCCTGAACCCAAGATAAGAATAGAGGATGGAACAGGAACTCCAGATAAATGGAACAATCAATGCCACAGAAGAATTTGTGTTTACAGTGGGAGAGCTTGCTTTACCTGACTTTAGCACATACTATACAGCCACAGTTGTCAAAACCGCGTGGTATTGGTACAATGACAGATACTCAGACCAATGGAAAA
>NW_022107431.1:58124628-58128472 GCF_000313985.2 Echinops telfairi | reverse complement strand
GGATTGGGATAACAGTTGTATGAGCCCCTAATAAAATGTTAAAAAAAAAAAAAAGAAGAAGAATTTGTGTTTAAGCTATTGATTGGAAAATTAATTTGATATGTAAACTTTCACCTAAAGGATGTCTCTCTCTGATCCTCAGCCTCCCAATCTGAGTCCCTTAGCTTTCTGCCCTGTTCAAGCAAGCATTACAAAGCTCCTTCAGCAGGGATATATGCCCAAAGGGCATCCCACTCTAAGCTGTCCAGAAAGCACTCGGCTTTACATGTTTCAAGGGCAAGGAGCATGGCCTTCCATCTCATGGGCTCCGTGCTGCAGCCTCTGATGCCGCTGTTTTACATGGGGATCCCACACACCCTCTGCTGGCTTGTCTCCCTGGATGGTTCTGGGACTCTCTGGTCCCGTTTCTGCAGAGGCTCATTCAGAAGAACCGTAAAGGTGACAAAAAATCCCCGAGTTGGAGTCTTTGACACTTAATTTGCATTCTCTCACTCAGTTATTTGGTGTGTTACAAAGATTATGGAGGGAAAAGCCACACTGAGTCATTTCACTTCACCACCCTTCCCTTTGAGTGCTAACAAATTTAAACAATATGCATTTATCCTCTTAAGAGATCTAGCAGAAGTTTGAGGTTAGTTTCGTTACACAGAAATCAACGTTTCAGAATGGCAAAGCTCCTTCCAGGAGCTCTAAGAGAGAACCTCTTTCCTTGACTTTCACTCGGAGGGCTGTAATCCTCAGTGTCATGATGCCTTCTTCGTCTTTGTAGCCAACCAGATGTAACCTCATATAAGAGCCACCCATATAACCCGCATCTCTAGGTCCTTCATTAAATCACATCTGCATGAGAACCTCTGGCAGTGTAAGGTCACATTCACGGGTGTTTAGAACATGCTATTTTTAGGGGTTTAACATCCACTAGGGTTTAGCGCATCCTATCTTCCTCATTCATTAAACTTATTCAGTCCACCATTCTAGAAGGTTAATTTTTTTGTGATAAGTGTGCAGTACCATCAGATCATTCTAGAGTCATAGTTTTCCAGGTCTGAATCATAACTGTCCACTCAATAGAATGTCTATGCTACTGGAAGTAACTAATGGTAGACATATATTCCTAAAGAAAAAAGAAATGAACAAATTATTCAAAACTATCCTGAAATCCCAAGCTGCAATGACAAAATTATACACACGAACCTTCCTTTCTTGGTTGATGAGTGACTCCAAAATAGTTTCTTGGAGGTGAGGATACCGAAGTGAAATTTAATGTTCAGGAATTCTAAAGAGGTAAATCCAATTTTCATAACAGATTTCAGTCGGTACCAGATCAGTTACTGGCCATTCACAATGACTTGGAAAGGCAAGGAGATCGTCCCCTAGCCCCAGCCATTCCTTTTTCCCCTTTCTTTTACTAAAGCTCCTTAGCTTGCCCAGAATCTTTGAAATTATTATTAACTTTTTAAAAGATCCTTTTTTTTTACTCAAAATGGATCATAAGCTCTGACTCTGAAAGAAATGTTATTGAAAATAACAGGAGATAGCAACATATTTTGGTGATATATTTTCTTTTTCTGGAAAAACAGAAAAATGTTGGTTTCTTTCAGACGTTTCAGCAAAACGGGAAACAGATATGTTTCATTCAAACATGTCTCAGTTGTTGCTTGGTGCTGTCGAGTCAAATGCAAGTCATCACAAAACAATGGTCCCTGGAAACACTGCCCAGTCCTACACCGTCTCCATAATCACTGCTGTCTCAGCCCTGGCACAGCCACTGTGCCAATCCATCTCCTTGACGGGTTTTCTCTTTTTTTTTGCTGCCAAGCACAATGTCCTTCTCCAAGATCTCTTCCCTCCTGATAACATATCCGAAACACATCAAAGTTTTGCTAATATCACATCTAAAGGGCATTCTGGCTGTAATTCTTCCAAGACATATTTGTTCATTCTTCTGGAAATCCATAGTATATATGCAATATTCCTTGCCCATACCCTAATCTGAATGTATCAATCTTTTGGTCTTCCCCATTCGTTATGCTGCTTTCACATGCATATAGAGGCAACTGGAAATGCCAAGCTTGTGTGGGAGTTACATATTCTGGTGTCAATTTGGGGCTTGAGAGGATTAAAAGTGAAAGGGTGGAGTCTAGTCTGTCAATTGGGTCATAGCCAATGAGGCCTCTGGGTGGGCATGGCTTTCTCCTGGGAATTCTGGGAACTCCTGTATTTCCTTGGCAGAAGACACACTCTCTCTCCTCACTCCCTGAGACACACTCTACTGACAAAACACATAGCACTACGCCCTGGGAGCTGAAGAAGCTACATGGACCTACCCTAATGCAACCAGACTTCTGGAGCTGGAGAAGCCATGTAGAGACCCCTGCCAGTGCTGAGATGCTTACAATGCCACTAGATTTACAAGTCTTGCAACCCACTGGCCTGTAATCCTCCTGCATTCGGCATCGTTGCATGTATTTCATGAGTCTGAAGAGGACTTTATAGATTGGTATTGGACATATGAGGTAATATTGGACTTATGGACTTGATCTGGACTGGACTGGATGCTTTCTTAATAAACATTTACTCTTTGACATAAAGCTCTCTCTTACATATAAATGAGTGTCCTGGATTTGTTTCTCTGGTCAACCCAGACTAGCACAGCTTGAGACGGGTGTACCTTGGTCCTCAAAGTGACATCTTTGCTTTTTAGCACTTATCACCTGAATTTAAGAAAAACAAAAGTTCTTACATCTGGACCAATAAGTAAAATAATGATTAAAGAATAATTATAGTTGTAAATGATCTCATTTTACTTGAGTTTACCAATCAACTCCTATGGAAGTAGCAGTCAAGAAATCAAGTGACAAGTGCTACCTAAGACCTCTTCGAAGTATCAAAAAGCACAAATGTGAGTTTGAGGACGAAGGTGCGCCTACCCCGAGCCATGGTATTTTCAATCAGCTCATATACATGTGAAAGCTGGACAATGAAGGAGACTTTTTTTTTCTTTTTAAAATCATTTTATTGGGGGCTCGTACAACTCATCACAATCTATACATTCATCCATCCATCGTGTCAAGCACATTTGTACATTCGTTGCCATCATCATTCTCAAAACATTTTCCTTCTATTTGAGCCCTTGGTATCAGCTCCTCAGCTCTTCTTTTTACCCTCCCTCCCCGCGCACCCCACAAACCCTTGATAATGTATAAATTCTTATTATTTTGTCATGTCTTACACTGTCCGATGTCTCCCTTCACCCACTCTTCTGTTGTCCGTCCCCCAGGGAGGGGGATATATGTAGATCATTGTGATCAGTTCCCCCTTTCTATCCCACCTTCCCTCCACCCTCCAGGTATTGCTACTCTCACCACTGGTCCTGAGGGGTTTATCTATCCTGGATTTCCTATGTTTCAAGTTCCCATCTGTACCAGTGTACATCCTCTGGTCTAGCTGGGTTTGTAAGGTAGAACTGGGATCATGATAGTGGGGGGAAGGAAGCATTAAAGAACTAGAGGAAAGTTGCATGTTTCATTTGTGCTATACTACACCCTGACTGGCTCGCCTCCTCCCCACTACCCTTCTGTAAGGGGATGTCCAGTTGCCTACAGTTGGGCTTTGGGTCTCCCCTCGGCACTCCCCCTCATTCACAATGATATGATTTTTTTGTTCTTTGATGCCTGATACCTGATCCTATTGATACCTCGTGATCACACAGGCTTGTGTGCTTCTCCCATGTGGATTTTGTTGCTTCTCGGCGAGATGGCCACTTGTTTACCTTTAAGCCTTTAAGACCCAAAATGCTATATCTTTTGATAGCCGGCACCATCAGCTTTCTTCACCACATTTG
>NW_022107431.1:58113408-58124528 GCF_000313985.2 Echinops telfairi | reverse complement strand
TGATCCCTTCGACACCTCGTGATCACACAGGCTGGTGTGCTTCTTCCATGTGGGCTTTGTTGCGTCTCAGCTAGGTGGCTGCTTGTTTTTCTTCAAGCCTTTAAGACCCCGGATGCTATATCTTTTGATTGCCAGGCACCATCAGCTTTCTTCACCACATTTGCTTATGCACCCGCTTTGTCTTCAGTGATCTTGTCAGGAAGGTGAGCATCATGGAATGCCAGTTTAATAGAACAAAAGGTTCTTGCATGGAGGGCGTACTTGAGTAGAGGCCCGATGGAACAAGAAATTGAAGTATAGGTCCTGTATAGGTTTCCAGAAGAAATACACCACCACCAAGGATTTTGTTCTTGCATTTTAACCTTAACTCCTTGTTAACTGTTCAAACTGGAAGCTATGCTGGAAAAGCACAGTGAAAGTAAATACAATCCTGAAAACAATTAGTTTGTGGTTTAAATTAGTGCTTTCCTTAAAAACTAGTAAGTGAAACAAAAGTTTATGATCAGTAGACATGGCCTCCTGGTAGAAAACAATGAATGGCATAAAAGTACAATATGTTCTAACTCAACTTGCTCCTCAGCTTTCAAAATATATTCTAGCACATTTAAATTGATTTTAAACAACTTTATACACACACACGTAACAAAGGAGTTTCAAAAGGTTTCACAGAAAAAGGAAAAAAGATCATGGAAGTTTTCCATGAACCCCTTGAAACCCCTGCATATGTTCACCCATTTATGATAATATGATTTCAGTGCCGTCTACTAGAAGTGGCCTCATAACCTATGTTGTAATTATAGGTATTTTCAGAAAGAATAATCTAATATGAGGCATAGATAGATAGATAGATAGATAGATAGATAGATAGATAGATAGATAGTATTTTGGCAGATGCCCTCAATTTAGTTGGCTCCCATCCAATATGTCCATTTAATTTATTATTGGTATTTCTTCCCATTGATATATATTAGCCATTTCCTTGCTAAGTGACATTGCTAAAAAAATATGATTGTGGTAATAACTACTTTGGAAATTTTCCTTCTAAAATTAATGTAGAATTTTGAGGTCTAGAGCCAACAAAAGGGTGAACCAAAACACAATTTTAAAGAATAATCTTAGGCAGGCTTCCACACTTCACTGAGAGATTATGACCAAAGTGCCAACCACCCTATCACAGACAGTCTTGGTCAGGACCTTCAAACAGCTTCCTTGGTGGCTAACTCTCAACTATTCTGTGTACACTTAACCACTAAAAACACCAGGCTCTGGACTTGCCAAAGAACCACTCATGCACACCAGGAAAGATGAATGTAAGACAGAGCCAAAGACATACATCTAACCTGCCCACTGGTCAGAGATGCGTCGCTGGCATGTTCTGCTTGACCGACAAAGCACTGTTGTTGTTTTTTTCTTTTAAAAAAAGTTGAAATGGCTGAATGACAAGAATTTGAAATGAGCGGATTCCACATAAAGCCCTGGATTTCAGGCTTATGTGAAAGAATCAGATGTCATAGCACACGTATCTACTGCACAACATGGCTAACAGCTGCCCTCTTCCTAAAGGTCGGTGCTGCCCAGGCCTCAGCCCCTTCTTGCCTACAAAGTGCGTCACCTGGGGCTGGGGATTACCAGTTACTCTCCATTCATTGACATCACCCTCTGGTCCTCGAGGCCATTGCTTGCGGTTTTCACTCTAGACAGTACAAAGTTTCATCTCCATCGGAGAGCGGCAGTCTGGGGCCAGGTTGTGACAGTTCACTGCAGAATGCCTTTTACTGAGTCATACGTATATTGACACTATGTCCAGCTTTTTCATCAGCAGATATTGCAGGAAAAGATTTCTACTTTTTATGAATATTGTTAAAGATACTCTCACTATATTTTCCTGTGCCTCCATGTAAACCCCTATTTGAAATGAAAGACCTTGTGGTACCTGAGAAATGGGTGTGATCCCCATGTGGATACGCAGAACAAAGCTATGAAGACCCTTTTTACCACTGGACACAAAGCACTTTGGAGTCAACTGCACAAGTAACACATTTCACTGTCTTAGTTTTCCCCTGCAGGTGCATATCCCTGGTCAGGACTTGTAGTACTAAATACTATTTTGTAAGTTTCAGCAAAGGCAACAAAGAGTAACTATATTAGTACAAGAGTAATCTCAATTTGATTCCTTCTTCCACCTCCTAAGGAACATCTAATATTTTTGCTCACCTTTCCCCCTTTATAACACAGATGTGGGAAAGGAGTAAGAAGGAGAGTAGTGATAAAAGGCTTAGGTGAGAGAAGAAATAGAAAAATATATACCTGAAAACTCACTCTCTCCCTCTCTCTCTCTACACACACACACACACACACACACCCCTATGCACGACTCATTTTAAAGGCAATTTAACCATAGGATGGTGGATGTTCCAAAATTGATGTGGTGATTGTACAATTCTTGTTGATATGATTGAACGATTGAACTATTGAATTGTATGATATGTAAATTATGTGTCAATAAAACTGGTTGGAAAAAAGAAAAATGTCTCACTATAAGAAAAGGAGAAAAGGAAGTACATGAGTAGCTTACTGTCTGAATTTCGGGAGAGTTGTAGCGTTTTCAAGAGGAAATTGATAATCTGGTGAAATAGCTGCCAATCATGTAAAAGTTACTGAATCAGAGCAATAGGAAAGAATTTTTAAATTTTTTATTACATAATTCATTTATTCCCCTCATCCTGAGAATTCTCTGAGGGGAAGTAAATGGTCAGGTTGTTTTCTATTGCATTTCTCTCCCACCTTTTCTGTTTCTTTAGCTGGGACTTTATGCTGGGACGAAATGAAAACAGTCTCACGCTACATGAGTTACATGTAGAGTGCATCCATGTATAGTTTTAAGAAGGTCCTAAAATCTTCGTGGAGTAAGATAGGGAATAAACAAATGAAGTAAAAAATGAATTAACCCAAAAGATGAACAAACATTAGTCCAAGAAAGATAAAAAATCTATGTGAGATTTTACAAACAGACAAAATCCTTGAATTTGGGTGATGATATTACATAGACCACATAAAGGAAGCAATGTCAAGCGAAGTTGTTCTACCTCGATAATCAAAGAAATCAAACTCCATCTAACAGCTACGTCCTAACAAATAATGCAAAATGTTGTGGGCAGACACTTAATGAACAATTCCTTTTGTTCAAACACCTGCTTCAAATAGAACTCCCATTCCCTCCCATCAGTCCTTCTTCCACTCCTCTCCTTGCCTCACGCTTGACTCGGCCCGGCTCGCTGTAAGTCGCTTCATGGTACACCTCGAACCGAGCAGCACTTGTGTGACCCAGAGTTGTTAATAAAAGGTAAGATTCCCATAAAGTTACAGATTTGTTTTACATGCTCTGACTGTAGGATTCCTTTTCATTTCAGTGCACTTTATAAGCGTCTTTAAAATCTTTATAGTATAGGAAAAACAGTCATCCAAATGTTCAGTGGATTCCCATGCTCCTTTATTAAGCCATAAAAAAATACAGATGGATTTTATGTTGGCAGAGATTAAAGTAGGCTTCTGAAAAAAGATGTCATTAGGGTAGGGAAAATAAATGATCTTTTAACTATTATGGAGACCCCTTTAATTAATTATTTTAGCTACAAAAGTCAACTAAAGAATATTTTTAGTGTCTCTTTATTGATTATGCCTCAGGTCCCAAGGTCATTTGGCCCACTGCCCCCTTTTCAGAAAAGGAAATTATTGAGCAACCCCTTTACAATGAAAACATTTATACTTTAGCTAGAATCCAGAATAAAGTGTAGCTATATCTGCTTTTTCAGCACCCTCCCCATCCCCTGGCTTGTTCTAACACTGCCCAGGTGGGCTATCAGGCCTAAAGAATATCCATCTAGCAGTACTGAGGAAGAAAGGTCCTGGAGACCTGTTCACATTAAAATGACACCCCCCAAACGCTTTACATTACTTCCATAGACTCCCCACGGAGATAATATGTGCTGTGTTCCTAATCAGGTACTTTTGGCGGAGATTCTATCCAGCCCTTGGTGACCAGGCTGAATGCTATAGACGACTGAGACTTTTGACTTTGTCCTTTCATAGTACACATCCTTTATGGGCCGTGCCAGAGTTGGAAACCCTATCTTACCCATACTTGTAGCAGCTTAGTGTGGGAAGAAACAGATGACTGCTGTCCCAAGTGCGTGGATTTTGAAATGATTGGACTTTAGTGCCCACTCATCGACAACTGAAGACTACGGTGTATTTGCTATTTTCACACCTGCTGTGCTTGTTTATGACACGTCACAGTCCAGGAGGAAGAGTTCTACCTCACTAAATGAGTGTCATGGAAAATGCTGCCCCTTGTTTGCATAAATAGGGCCCAGAGACTTATGTTCTTAATCTGTACAAGTCAACCATCCATGTATTTTGTCAAAAAGGCTCTCCTATACATGTATCCTTTCCTTTTCTAACATTATTTCAAATTTTATACCACTGGCTAAATTAATAATACTATTAATAGAAATAGCATGTGTCCTCCATGGGCATTATTTATAATAGTTCCCAATAAAATGATAATGCTGTCTCTACAGTGGACCAAGGATATATAGAAACCATATGCAGATGAATGGATTTTTAGTTCATGCTTAATTATAAGCCCTAATCTAAGAACAATTAGTTAGACTCAGTACTTGCCCTCATGAAGAGATCACGAAGATATGGGTGCTATAGAAAGTATGGTAAAGACACTGGAGGGTGCCCGGTTTTATCTTAAAACAAGCAGCCATCTAAGTGAGGTGTCAGCTACATCCTCATAGATGTGGCATGCCCACCAGTGTGACTGAAGAATTATTAAAAATAAAATCTAAGATCAGAGGGGGAGACTATAACAGAACTTAAACTCCAAGCTTTGCAGAAGGTTATAGATAAGAGTGAAAAACCAAAATCCATTTACAGAGCCCCCACATGGACTAAGTCTCCATTGAATTCCCTAGGCTCATGGAACAAGGATATGAATAGCTTCGCCCCAGGCACACTGCAATGGAGTGTGGCTTACTGCACACAGAGTGAGGGTAAAATGTAATATATTGTCATTTGTTTTTCTTTTAAGACCATTTTCAACTTGTCCTTGTTTTTGTTACAGTGCTATCTTCTGGGTTGAGGTTCTCCTGTGTTTTATTCTGTTGTAGTCCCCAGTGTTTGGTTTTGTTTTCACTTGAATTATTTTCTTTATATGAAGCTCAGGATAGGTAAATCTATAGAGGAAGCAAATATATTAAGAATTTCTAAGTGTTATGACAGGGAAGGTTAAGAGCTATTAGTAACAGACACAGGAATGAGAAGATGCTCTAAAATTGATTGGAGTGATGAATGCACAACTCTCCTTAATATATTTAAACACTGAATTATATCATACTTGAATTAAATATCAATAAAACTGTTAAAAAAAAGAATACATGCAAGAAAATCTCGTGGAGTTCTACTCTGTAACATGTGGGGTCACCATGAAGCTGCATACAGTCAACAGCAATGGCCAACTCCTATAGTCCACAGGAGAGTGTCTGACACACTAGTCGAGTTAGCAGACATTTCGTGGCCTCTCTACAATCTATTCTGCTTTGTTTTGGAATCAAGATCTTATTTTCAATAAATATACCTTTCCTAGTTTAATACCATTTCCGGGTAAGGCTCCAGCCCAGTTCCAGAGGTGAAATGAGTGACCCAGTCCTGTCCGATGAAAGTTAAGTAGTGACCCTTCTCTCCCAGCTGCACTGATTAGAGCTGCACATGATCTAAGCTGGTTCAAGCTGAGTGACTCTCAGGACTTGTGGGAGCTACTGGCAAAGATACTTGCTGCAGTTCCCCTAAGGGAACAGTTCCTCATTTGCCAGCGGTTGAAAAGGAAGCCAAACGAACAGGTCCTGACATTATTTAAGCCCCAGATTACAGGTTTCCCTGAAGTCAGATCTAACCCGGCCTTTTAACTCATATGAGCCAGTAAGTCTTCGACCTCCTTGTTCTTTCTTGGAAGCTAGTTTGATGGGTTTCCTGGTACTAGCCCTCTCAAAGACGTGCATTAATTCCACAGGGTTTCCATCGCAAAGTACAGCAAAGTGAGTGACTTAGAAGAATAGACATTGTCTCACTGTTCTGAAAACTAGAAATCCAACCAGGTGTACTGGTTTCTTAAGGCTTCCAACAAATACGGTTTTGTGTTTCTCTCCTAGCTTCTGGTAACTCTGGGCATTCCTTGGCTTACAGTTTGTGCCACATGGCACGCATCCTGTCTGTCTGTCTCTCTGGCTGTGTGTCTTCTCCTTTCCTAAAGACACTAGTATACAAGATTAGGGCCCACCCTGCCCAATGTGACCTCTTATTAACCTAACTGATAACATATTCAAGGCCCTTTTCCCAAACAGAGGATAGGGTTATTTGAGGGCTGATAACATTTCATGTAAAGCAAGGAGAAAGAGGGTCCCATTACTCAAATCCACATAAAAGGCTGTTCCACACAAATGACCCCAAAATGTGTACTGGTTGAGCTGGAGAGGGAAGCTAATATGAAGGTCGGCAGTCTTTATCATGATAAAATGTATGTTTCTTACATATTTCTGATAATGTCTATTGAATCTGCCTTAGTACAGGGATGATGAAAATTTTAGTATTCTAGAGTAAGTCATCTACTTCTTTTAACCTCTAGTAAAGTGTTACAATTACAAGCAAAAGCTAAGGCTGTGATTGGTCTTCTAAATGCAGACTGAGATGATATATAACTCAATTGAGAGAAACCATTTGTCTATGACTTGCAATAGCTGGAATCTTATAGAGGTGAAAAACCTAAAATATTTGTCCCTAATCTAACGTCATATAAGAAACATATGGGAGGAGTTTGTCATACAAACATGAGGATCTGTGTGTAGCTGATCTTTCCCAGACTCCTTGCAAATACCCTCTTGTCTGACACACAAGATGATGGCCCCACTGTACTGACACAGATAGAATAGCACAGAGCTAACAAGCAAATAAAGATCTCTGGTAGTGCAATTATGCATTCGGCTGCTAACCAAAAGGTTGGCAGTTTGAACCCACCCAGTGGCTCTGTGGGAGAAAGAGCTGATGGCATGTCTAGACTGTTGTGTTGTTGTATTGAGTTAATTGCCCCAACAAGGCAAAGAAAGTGGACGGAGCACACAGAAATCACTGTACCAAAAATAATTGGTTAGTGTTTGATCATTTTGGTGGGCGGTAGCTAGTGACCAAAAACCAAAGGTAATGAAGGAAGAAGTAGAAGCTGTACTGAGGCATTGGTGAAAAACAAGGTTCCAGGGACGGACAGATTACCAGTTGAAATGTTTCAACAAATGGCTACAGCACAAGACATGGATACAGCACGGGAGGTGCTCACTCACCTACACCAAGAAAACTGGAAGATTCCTGCCTAGCCAACTGCTGGAAGAGATTCGTATTCGTGCCCAATCCAAAGAAAGGTGACCCAGCAGAATGTGTAAGTATTCAAACAGTATCACTAATATTATATTAACATAACATTAACATAAATTTTGCAAAAAAAATCCAAAACCAGTTGAAGCAGTACATCAACATAGAAGCACCAAAAATTCAAGCCTGAATCAGAAGAGGGCATGGAACTATTCAAGCCTGAATCAGAAGAGGGCATGGAACATTGCTGACGTGAGATGAAACTTGGCTGAAAGATGTTGGTGTTTTATTGACTAGGCAAAGGCATTCAACTGTGTGGATCAGAGCAAACTAAGGATAACATTCCGTAGAAAGGGAATTCAGACTTGCGCTCATGCAGAAATTGTAAATAGACCCAGTGCAGTCGTTGGAGCAGAAAATGAGGACACAGTATGGTTTAAAATTAGGAAAGGTATGTTTCAGGAGGGTGCCCTTTCACCATACACAGTCAATATGGAGCAAAAAAAAATAAGAATCTTGACTCTATGAAGACAAATGTGGCATCGAGCTGAAGAAAGACTAATTAATGATCATGTGATATGCAGATGACACACCTTGTTTGCCAAAAACAAAGAGGGATTGAAGTACTTAACTGATGAAGATCTAAGACAGCCTTTTGTATATATATATTTCTACATAAAGTCCCTGCAACTGGACAAATAATATCATGATAGAGCAAAGACTAAAGTTGTCAAGGATTTCATTTTGCATAGATGAACAATTAACACTCATAAGCAGCCAACTGGAAATCTGCTGCGAAAGACCTTTTGAAAGTATTAAAGGGCAAAGGAGTTATTCTAAGATGCACCTGACTCCAGCCCTGGTGCTATAGTAGTTTTGTGCTGGACTGCTAAGTGCAAGGTCAGCAGTTTCCATCCACCAGCCACTCCCAGGGCACTTCTAGCCTGTCCTATAGGGTCACTATGAGTCAGCATCAACTCAAGAGCAGTGAGAAATGTTTTGTACTGCAAGGTAGATCTTGGAACGTACTTTTTAATGATGAAGACCCCATCATCCCTCTACAATTTGTCATTCCTTGCATAGTGAGATTGGCTTTTGGTTTGCACTCAAGCCATGACATGTTCAATCAGCTCACATGCATATGAAAGCTTGCCAAAGAATGGAGACAACTAGCAAAGAACTGATGCATTTGAATCACGGTGTTCACAAACAATTTGGAATAGACAATGGAGTGCCGGAATGTAAAAGTCGATCTTGGAAGAAGTACCAGCAAGGAGGCGAGGATGGCAAACTTTATCTCATGTACTTTGGTCACGCCATCAGGCTAGACCAGTCCCTCGAGGACATCATGCTTGGAGGAGTGAAAAAGAGTGAGACCTGGATGGAGATGGACAGGCACAGTGCTGCAACAGTGGGCTCAAATATTGTGGTCGTTGTGAGGCCAGGCAGGAGGAAGCAGTTTTGTGCTCTCGTACATACAGAGGGGGGCTACGCATTGCAGTTGGCTTGAAGGAACCACCCAACAACAAAGCTTCACTCCACCTACCATTTAGCTAACAGTCAAGTGCCGAACCACTGTGCCACCGAGGCTCCTAATAGAGGCTACAGCCGAGAAAAACTCCTACGGGAAAAGGTTTTCTACTTTTTCAGAGGGGGGTGCCGTGATTCAAATCTCAATGGAAGGGCATGCCACAGCAATAAGGAGCCTTCGGGAAGTCCAGGGCGAAGGCCCCGCTGTGAGACCAGACCGCCCAGACCAAGTTCTATCTCCCCCCAAAGAGCCAAAGCACACCCGTTGGTGACTAGGGCACGGGTTCTGACCAATGAAAATAGAATAAAAGCCTTCCTGGTGATACAGTGAGTTAAGCATTGGGCTGCTAACAAGGTCAATAGTTCAAAGCCATCCACTGCTCTGTTGGAGAAACATGCAGCTGCCTGCTCCTGTAAAGATTTCATCTCGGCAATCCTAAGAAGCACTTCCATCCTGTCTCATGTGGCCAATGAGTCCAAACTGACTTGACAGCAGTGGGTTAAAGTTTTTAATGGAATGATCTTGTCAGTTGAAAATGTAATTTGCTAAACAAGAAGGCTGTACTTCGTTAACTCCACAGTAATCTGTAGGTCCCCATCTTGATTTCCTAGAGCTGCCCTAACAGAAATACCACTTATGGGTGCCTTTAAAGAAGGGGAATGTATGTTCTCACAGTTCTAGGGGCTAAAAGTCAAAATCAGATTTCTAGCTGTGTTGATTTTTCATTGTAGGTAGTCTTGGGTTTTCCTTGGTTTCTGGGTTTGTAGGCAATCCTCACATTTTCTGCTCTTTTAATAGCTCAGAAGTGATTACATTTAGAAAACACCCTTTTCAGATCTGAACAAATTAGCATAACAAAGAGCCTCAAATTCCAAGCAAGATTACATTTACAAATAAAGGATTAAGATTCCAACACATATCCCATCAGAGCCCAAGTGAGGTCTATCCCCAGAAGAGTCCCTCCAATGTTCTCAGGGCAGGGGACGAGAGTGAGCCACTCGCTCCACTGCCAGGCGCACAGAACCTGATAGTCTTGCTCATCGACATCTGGTACGCTCCCCATTCCCAAATGCAGTCTGTGCTTCAGTCTAATCAGTGACCCTTGCTACTGGAGAGCAAGGGACCAGATAGGGTCTCGATCTTTCCTACCCACTGAGATACAGGGCAGCAGCTGCAGCGGGCTTCTTGTCACCACACAAGGCACACTTGTTCCACTGTGATTTGAAAACAAAAGGGAAATAGCTGAGAGATGCACTGCACAAACTCTGCACTAACTCAGCTCTCCTCTTGTTTTGTTTCTGTTCTTCCTGGAACCCAGCTATTAATGCCATGCTTGTGCCTACTTCCAGATTTCTGAGACATGTGACGTAATCTACGACCTGTATGCGTGTGGAATTTAAAGAGTCTTGCACATACAGGTATGAGTTCAGTGTTCTGACAACTACTCCAGGTTCGTGTGAAACCCAGGAGAGGGGTAACCACTTTGGAAACCTAAGAAGGCGTCTACTCTGTCCTGTAGGGTCATTATGAACCGAGTTGTCCTCAGAACAATGATTCTTTTCGTTTCTTTGTTTTTTTCTTTTTTCAATAAAAGGAGGAATGACTGACACAGAGAATGATCATTATTTATAAAGAAATGAAAGGCACTAATAAAGTTCTTTGTGTGACTGAGGCCGAAATCTGCCTCTGACGTTTTTACCCACTGTTAGCTTTTTTTTTTTTTTTCAGTTTTGGCTGGGAGCAAGAGTCAGGGATGGCCTGCCCCCTGTTTGAGCCAAAGACAGAGACCAGGTTGATTCATGAAACTCTACACTAACTCTACTCTGAAGCACGAGACAGAAGAAAAAAATGGAGTTTGTGACCTCCAAACTGTGGTGAAGATATTAATATAATCCAAAACTAAAGGAGGGAATGGTATCAGAGCTTAAATTGCAAACACCTGGTTTGCAGAACACTGGAGTTGACAGAAGACCAAAATCCATTTGCAGGTCCACACGTGGATGAAGCCTCCGGCGAATCCTGTGTTCAAAGCTGAGGGGTGTGAACAGACCTGTTGTCAGACAGAGAGCCGATAATGTCAGTTATGGCCGAGGCGCTTAGGTCAGAATGTATTTTCTATTCGAGCTACCCTTCGACCCATTTTGAAGCTGTTTCAGTGGTGGTG
>NW_022107431.1:58106284-58113308 GCF_000313985.2 Echinops telfairi | reverse complement strand
GGGGGGGGTAAAGTGAAGGGAAATACTCGTGGATTAAGCCCCAGTGAATCCCTCTGACAGTGGACCAAGCGGTGTAATCATACAAAATGCACTGGAAACTAGATTGGGATCGTCACAGAGGCATCAGGTTAACATTTATCACCCTATCATTTGCTTTCCCTTATAATCCATTTAAATTTGTTCTAGTTTCAGTATTTTCTGCTTTCTTTGCGATTGAGGTTTTTCTCTGTTTTACTTTGTTATTCTTGTTAGGTTTTTTATTTTTAAATGTTTTTCTGTCCAGAGATAGTAGATAGATTAATGGTTCCTTGGGGGTGGCAGGGGAGGCTGTGGTGAAAATGAGCTAATAATGATGGACACAAGAAAGGCGAAAATGTTCTAAAACTGCTTGTGATGATTGTACAACTCTTCTCGAGGTGACTAAATTATTGAAGTGTATGATGTGTGACTTATAAGCCAGTAATACTATTGAAAAAAAATCCAGTGAAAATTTAGAAATTTATATACTTTAAAACTATGTGGCAAAAAGCAGGTTCTGCAATGATCACACTTGATACTCCTAAGGAATGTGACAGAAAAGGTAGGTTTCACAATGGTCACAGGGTTACCTGAAGCCTCACGTGCCATTGCTTATCTAACTAGGGTGTGCTTCATGTCTAGCTACTTATCTAAATGAGCTTGCTTACCTTCTTCTTGAGTTGAGTATCCACACTGATTGAGTTTACTATATGGACTGCTCTCAAGCAACTATGCCTGCAAGGTTGTCATCTAAGGCCTGACCAGGGCAACATTACCATCCTCTAGTACCCCTCTTTCATCGGCGTAGCTCAAACTGAGCACTGCCCAAGATACTGGTTCTGAGCTGTTATATTAAACTGTCTGTGTGATCATTAAAGTTTATTGTGCCAAGCTGGCCAATAAACACATGTCGGATTAATTGAAGGTCAGAGATAAATGGCGAGTCAAGCCTCGCCTGTCTGGTCTCTTGCTCTCTGATGGTTGAACCAGTGTGCAGCTGCCTTAGCTAGTTCTCTGCCTCAGCTGGCAAGGCTCACTTCCTGTGAGACATCCCTGAGCAGAAGCCACATGGACCTACCCGGATGCAGCCCTGGGTGCTGGAGTAGCCAGCTGGAGACCCCTGCCAGTGCTGAGATACTTACACACTCACTGATTCAGCTTTCCTCCTGCAGTCGGCATCATTGTGTGTGTTTTGTGAGATGGAGGAGGACTTTGTGGATTGGTGTCAGACATATGGGCTAATGTTGGACTTATGGACTTGGACAGCACTGGGTTGGGATGTTTTCTTAATGTGCACTTACCCTTTATATAAAGCTCTTTCTTGTATACATATGAGTGCCTATGAATTTTGTTTCTCTAGTCTACCCAGACTAACAGTCTGGTATGTCATGTCATTAGTAAATATTGATGAATGGATGGATGGATGGAAAAGCAAACTAAGGAAGGAAGAAGGGGAAAGAAAGAAAAGAAGGAGGGAAGAAAAATACTTTTTAAAAAATAACAGGAAAAGGAGAAATGGTGGGAGGAAGGAGAAACTTCCACAGCCCCAAACATCCCGACAACCTTAAAGGAACCTTAAAGGATCACATGCTTCACAGCAGAATGTTAGGAAAATCCCGCAAAAAGCACTGTGCGTGGGAGTGCAAACTGGGGCACCATTTGTAAAGGGCAATTTGGAACAGCTATCAGAATTTCAACTGCACACGGGCTTTGATCACTGCTAGGAATTCCTACCAAACACAAAAATATACACATGTGCATATAATACAATTCATTACAACAAAACAAATAAAAATATCTTGCTGTACACAGCACTGGGTAATAAAGTTATGAAAAATAGGAGTCGGTTTTAGAGGGAAAAATCATGATTGTCCATATACATACAAAGAGTGCTGAACGCATAGACAGGACCCTATTCCCACGGTGACATCTAGGATTCAGAAATTGGGGTGGGGAAGTCAAGAATGGAACTTGGAGATTTAAAATAAAATCACCCTTTTATATGATTAGAATTTATCATTACCACTATCACATTTTTTTTTAATCTGAGAAAAAAATCTGAGCTCCTAACAGTAAAAATAGAATTCCTTCTCACCCTTCTGTTGCCCTATGCTCTATCTTTGTGCTATAACAGGAGCCACGTTTCCACGTGCAGGCACTTGACTGTTAGAATGATGTGCCCCTTGGAGGCACAGAGCGGTACCTTCACTCACTGTAGGGCTGCGCAGTCAGAAAGCAGCGCCAGTCTGGGAGGCCCCATGGCAATCTCCCAGTTCCCTGCTCTTGACCGCTCAGCGAGAAGCAGCACTAGAATCAGTTTCCCCTGCAGCATGCCACCCCGTTTGCTCCTCCTCCTTTGTGTTGAAGCCTCACTGTCATCTCAGTCTTATGTTCGTGCTCAAGAAAAAAAAACCCAGAGGGGCTGAGAAGTGGCATCCAGGTAAGCATTGATGAGGCCAGTTCAGAGAGGTTGGCAGAGGTTGAAATCTGTGGGCTTTGTCACCAGGGTAAGGAGCCTAGATTTTAAGTCAAGAGCTGTGGAAACCCATTGGAGGAACTAAGTCAGGAGATTATTTGGAATGATTTGTGTTTTATATTTTTCCCTCTGGCTTATGTGGAGAGTGGACTGTGGAGAGGCTAGAGTAGATTCTGGAGGACCATTGAAAGGGCTCTATAACAATCCAGGACACTGATGGTAGTAATGGAGGGTGGAGGGAAGTGGTTAGTGTTTAAGACGTGTTCTGAGTAAATGTCTAGAAGAGAATGAGGGCAACCTATGTTCAAACACGCCTGATTCAACTGATGTATGGATTGTGATGAGTTGTACGAGCCCCCATAAAATGATTACAAAAATAATTTATAAATTATCAAGGGTTCCTGAGAGTGGGAGGGTTGGGGAGGAAGGGGGAAAAAAGTAGGAGCTGATACCAAGGGCTCAAGTAGAAAAAAAATGCTTTGAAAATGATGATGACAACATATGTACAAATGTGCTTGATACAATTGATGTATGCACTGTTATAAGAGCTGTAAGAGACCCCAATAAAATCATTTATTTAAGAAATAGATAAATAAAAAACAAAAACAAAAAATCATTGTTAAAAAAAAGACATGTTCTGAAAGTATATATGTATGTATGTATAACTTTGTACATAATTTTTATTAAAATATTTTATTGGGGGCTCTTAAAACTTATTACAATCCATACACAAATTGTATCAGGTATATTTGTACATATGTTGCCATCATTCTTTTCTAGACATTTACTTTCTATTGAGCTCTTGGTATCAGCTCCCCCACCCCCGTGATCCCTTGATAGATTATAAATTATTATTTTAATACATCTCACCGACCGCTGTCTCCTTTCCCCCATGGTTTCCTTGTTATTCCCCCCGGAGGGGTGTGTGTGGTTATGTGTCAATCACTGCAATCGGTTCCCCCTTCCTCCCCTCCTCTCCCCACCTCCACCCTACCCTTCTAGTATCGCTATTCCCACTCCTGTTCCTGGATTCCATGTGTCATGAGCTTTTATCTCTTATTTATACCTGTGTATATGTTCTGGTCTAGTCCGAAGTGAGAAGCAGCACTGGGGTCATGACAGTGAGGGTTGAGGAAGCCACAAGGAACCAGAGGAATATTGTGTTTCATCAGTGCTTTACTGCATGCACCCTGGTTGACTCATCCCTTCCCTGTGACTCCTCTGTGGGGGGATGCTCCATTGTCTACATATGGGTTTTAGGTCTCTGCTGTGACCCACCTCATTGTCAGCAATATGTTTTTGTTGGTTGATTGGTTTGTTATGGGTCTTCGAAAGCCTGCTACCAGGTCCCGATGCACCCTCATGATCGCGCAGGCTGGTATGCTCCGTCCATGTGGGCTTGTTGCTTCACTGCTGCGTGGTCACTTGTTTAGCTTCAAGCCTTTAAGACCCTAGCCACTATATCTTTTAATAGCTGGCACCACCACTTTCTGAAAGGATGTTGACATTGCTAATAAATTCGATGTTGAAGGTGAAGGAAAAAGAATTAAAGCTAGCTCCAAGACTTTTGGTTTTAAGGAAACTTGGATTCCTGAGGTGCTTGCTGACATTGCGATTAGAGATGGAGCAGGTCTGTGAGCTCCTGGCTCACACATTCTCCTCAGAAGACCTATCACCCCTGGCTTCCATTTTCACTGATAAACTGAAGACTCTCAACTTCAAACTCGGAGCTCCTCTGAGCATATCCAACTACCAAGTCCAAACACCCGTGTAGTCTCCTCACTGACAACCAAACTCAACATGACCAAAGCGGAATCTGTTACTTATTTTCCCCAAGCTTGGTCCCCCTGTGGTGTTTCCTATGTTCCTATGGTGGCTTGTCCTTTCAACTCTTCAAGTCAGAAGTGTAAGTCCTGGGCGTCCCTACATTCCAGTCTCCACATTATTATTTCTAGTGGACTTTACGTTCTGCCTTTGTGCTTGCTGCTTGCTCCCTGTGCTAAGGATGCCCCCATCAGCCTTTTCCTAGTTGATTCCTGCCATCCTTCCTGGATCAGGTCAGATGTCAACTCTTCAAGAACCTTCCCTAATCCTGAGATACAGTCAGTTCTCTCGGGCCTCCCTGCTACAATTTCTCATACTGCTGTTTGTTTTCTTCTTTGTAGCACTAATCACAGGGTACTTTAATAATTTTTACTGCAATGAGTTGTTTAATATTTGGTCTACCATGAAGTCAGGGCAATGCCTGTCTTAATCATCTTTGTATGTTTAGGACCTGACACAGTACCCAGGACACACAAAAGAAGCAATAAATATGTGTGTTGGATGAATGGCTACCCTAACGAGCTATTCATTAACTAACTCTGAGTACATAACAACCTCACAAGAGTCTCTAGTGATGATTATAGACAAGTGTTTATTGGAACTTTCCATACAGAAGAGTGCTTAAGGGAAATTGCCTATGGCTAAAATCAAGCTTTTTTTTTTTTTTTACTTAAAAAAAAAAAAAGCAAAAGCAAAAAGCCACCCATGTGGGGTTGTTGGTTTTGGGTTTTTTTAATATTCTTCCACTATATATCAGGGTAGCTTACTTTAATAAATTCTCTTTCATTTCTAGATAATCTTGACTAACAAATGTTTTTGTATACATTGTTTCTAAACACTAGTGAAAAGCTGGCTAGAACTAGTTGCTTATGAACTTAGGGACTCATCCCTCCTACCCAGGACACAAACTTTAACCCTTGATTTACGAATAACCAGAGTGTTGAAGGGCAAAGATGGCACCTTGAGACTTGAGGGGCACCTGACCCAGTCCGTGCCACTTTCCACTGCCCTCTGTGCCTGTAAAGTTGGACTCTGAAAAAGCGAGACCGAAGAACAGACGCACTTACAGTGCGGGGTTGATAAAGAATACTTCAAGTACAATGGGACTGCCAGACTAGACAAACAGATCTGCCTTGGAAGAAGTACAGCCATATTCTCCTCAGAAGCACGGAGGGAAAGACTTCATCTCATGTTGTGTGGAAACATTATTGGGAGAGGCCATCGTGCTGTGGAAGGTCAGCAAACAAGGAAGGCCGTCAACGGAACGGACTAAGCCAATGGCTGCAACAGGGAGCTCAGAGCAGACAGCAATGGTGACACTAGAGAAGGAGGAGGCAGTGGTTTTTTCTAGTGCACTTCGCATTGCTCTGAGTCACAGTCAATTTAATAGCACTGAACCACAACAATTAACTGGTAAGTTTCCTCTTGTCTAGCAAGTAGCAAAATAAATCCAGGGCTTGTTTTGTTGATCACTTTAATAGTAAAAAGAAAAATGGCATATCTGGGCTCTTTTACACAGGAGATAGAAGCAACCAAAATTTGCTCTAACCTTGTTGACCCACTGTCATCTACACACAGCAACCCTATAGGGCAGAGTTTCCCCCTGTGGTTTCCAAGGCTGTAATCTTTACAGAAGCAAACTGCTGAATCTTTCTCCTGTAGAGTGGCTGCCACAAATCTGCCGCACATCCTTATCATTTGGCAGTTACCTTGGTTCCAGTTGATATCCCACTGTGACTACCTTCTTTAGCACTCTACTATTTCATCATGTCGGGAACTCCTACAAAGGTAAGCTCAAAAAAAGATAGATGCGCATGTTTCCATGGCCAGAGACTACAAGGGAAATGGCTCAAAAGGGCTAATATGTACTTTTACAAAAATTCAACCCCATCACAAGTAAGCCTGTTGAAAGGTAAAACTGAAAGGAACCTCAAGAAACAAAAATGACCATGATCTTGGATTTTCAGTGGATTTTTGTTTTTAAATGCCCAGAAAACAAATAATGAAAAATAAAATGTAAGAAAAATGGACAGCTAAAGTTCAAACCAGCAAGAGTGTGTAACTCTTGCAAACGGAAAACAACACGGAAATGTTAAAGGTATTATAAAGATGAAGCAGCAGGAGGCAGCAGGCTTTTGGCGCACTGGGTGAAGTTAATGTACACGGGTTTGCATATGAAAACAATCACTGCTAGGAAATCAGAGACACCTTTATTAAACAGAAATAGTAACGAGATGTTCCCTGAGCTACCTTCAATCTCGGTCCACACAACTCAGAAAGCGACGGGTCCATCGTTGTAGCCCTTCCCTGAATAATTCTGAGCTCCTCGATTTATACCACATCAAGAGAGCAATTCTGCCAACCTGGAGGGACTCAAATCAGGTGCCTTTTAAACGGTCTTTGAATTTGGGAAACAAAATAAGTCTGGAGGGGCAATACAAGGGCTATAGGTTGGACGGGGTCAGGTTTGCCTATGAAACTCTCCTGGGGCAGCCCAGGCTACTTAAGCAGGACGGGAAAATCCCTCCATGCAACATCCCTGGCTTTTCTCTCATCAAGGTCCTTTTCTGTTTTCTTAAACCTTCCTTCTTAATATTAAGCCTGTGACTGTCCTATGTCATCAAGAAAATATATCAACCCTGTCATAGTGACATAATCTGTTTCCTCCCCGCTCCCACTACCATGACTTGAATTCGATCTTGCAAG
>NW_022107431.1:58102851-58104571 GCF_000313985.2 Echinops telfairi | reverse complement strand
TTACACAATTGATGTGTGTATGGATTGGGATAACAGTTGTATGAGCCACTAATAAAATGTTAAAAAAATAAATAAATAAAATAAAATAAAAAATAAAAACTCTTTCTTATACACGACTGTCTCTGAATTTGTTTCTCTATCAACCCAGACTAACAAACCTCTTTGCAATCCCAACAAACAGTTCTCCTAATTTTCTGCAACAACCTCTCTGCTCTGAATTGAACTCCCCAGCAAATCCCCTTGGAATATGTTTTGATTGAGCCTTTTATTTGAAGGCACCCAAACAAGACCAAGATAAGCTTATTACTGAAAGAATTCATCTGCGGCCACCCACTGATAGCAGAGACATCCTAAAGCATGCTTTGGAATAAACCTGTGCGTGCATGAGCTGGAATCCTAACAGCAAGACATTTCAAGTTCACCTTATATAACAGAGTAAGCAGATCTAGTCCAATCCTATTTTTCAGCATAAATAAATAAACAGAATAGAGCATTAAATAAAAAGAAGGAAATGAAATTCAGGTAGAACAACAAAAAGCAGAAGAAACACCAGTACTTGTGCTATTTCCCTTGTGTTCAAATCTCCAGTCCTTGGATGTAGCAAGCCTTGAGCAGTCAAATGATAAGAGACCTATCACCAGAACTCTGGTGAATCACAGAGAAACAAGGTTGCAAGTAGAGGTGGGAAAAAGCGGATTTTCTAAAAGAAAAACCAAACCAGACTCACTGCCATCGAGTCAATGCCAACCTCACACTTTTTACACAGGGGCCAGTCCACGTCCTGCAGACTGGTGGAGAGCCGGACTAAACCTAAAAACAACTATGAACAAATTCCTATGCACACTGCACATATCTTATTTTGAAGTTAAAAAACAAACGGGGCAAAAATACCCGGCAGGCCAGATAAATGTCCTCGGCGGGTAGCATGTGGCCCGCGGGCCGTAGTTTGAGGACTCCTGCTCCAGGACATGGTAGAACTGCCCCTGTGAGTTCCTGAGACTGTCACTCTTTATGTGAGTAGAAATCTGGTCTTACTCCCTTGGAGTGGCTAATGGTTTCAAACTACTGACCTTATGGTTAGCAGCCCAACGTGTAACCACTATACTACCAGGCCTCCTCACTTTCTAAAGGAAAAAGAAGGGTGTGGGGTGGGGGTGGGGGCAGAATCTAGAAATTGCAAACCAAGCAACTTAATACCAACTCCCAGAAAAATAAACTAAAATAGGCCCATCTGTCGGATGTAGTTCAAATTCAGTCCTGGTGCAGCAGTCCAAATGACCTGTCTATCAACTCAAAGAGATGTTAGGCATAGTGATTATATCCAGAAGACAAATGGAGGAAGAAAACGAGACCAATCCGATGTATGATTTGCATTTATAAATGAAAACACAATGGATTTGTTGTTGTTGCTCCTATTTTCTAATCTCTAAGCCACTTGTTCCAGATCTCCAGATAATTAGTTAACTACTACATTACGTGATACGGCTACATCCTGATCTATTCTTAGAGAGGAACTGAAGGACCTCCTATCAGTGCCTAGAAAATGAAATCTTTATAAAATAGTACACTTACTGTGTTAGTCTGGGTAGACAAGAGAAACAAATCTTGGGAGACACTCATATGTGTATAAGAAAGAGCTTTATATACAAGAGCAATTGAATATTGAGAAAACATCCCAGCCCAGTCCAGATCAAGTCCATAAGTCTAATAGTAGCCTACG
>NW_022107431.1:58098531-58102345 GCF_000313985.2 Echinops telfairi | reverse complement strand
GACCAGGGTACAGCTGCCTTAGCCAGTTCCCTGCTCTAGCTGGCAAGGCTCACTTCCTGCAAGACATCCCTGAGGATAAGCCACATGGACCTACCCTGATGCAACCCTGGGTGCTGGAGCACGTGTGTGGAGACCCCAGTCAGTGCTGAAATGCTTACACACTCACTGACTCGACTTTCCTCCTGTAGTCGGCATCATTGCATCTGCTTTGTGAGATGGAGGAGGACTTTGTGGATTGGTGTTGGACATATGGGTTAATGAGTTAATGTTGGACTTGTGGGCTTGGGCAGCACTGGGTTGGGATGTTTTTCAATGCATACTTAACCTTTATATAAAACTCTCTCTTATACATGAGTTTCTGTGGATTTGTTTCTCTAAAGTACCCAGACTAACACACTTACTTTTAAAATTTAATTTTAAAAGCTCATAGAGCCACTCACCAGAATTCTGAATGCAAGAAAAGAAATTAGCAGCTGTTATCAGAGATACAGACATAACCACATCACTACATGTTGTTTGCTAGAAAATGCAGGAGCATGTTTGCTACTAGCTCGCTTTCTGTATGTAGTAGGGGCTGCTACAGCAAGCCTAGCCAGCTGTTCTTATCACATATGCTCTATATCAAGTTCCCACATGGATGTCACTGCCTACTGCAATAAGATCCGCATTCTTCATTCTAAACAGAGATGAGCAATAATGCGAACCTGTAACAACAATTACATTACAATTCATGCTAATAAGGGGAAAAGTTATCACCTACGTACTCTTAATTCTTAACACAGTACTTCTGTTTCTTCAAATAATGCTCAAAAGTTCTATTCAGTAAACCTAAATACTGAAGTATTTTCCAGCTACCTTTTGATATATACTGCAAAGAAAGCATATTACACTTTTCCATTCTTTTATAAATTTTTTCTATAGAAAAATATTAAAAGTTGTTACTTAATATATTGAATGAAAAAAATTTAATGAAAGAATTATTCTAATCATGTTACTATTATACTTGAGAGGGCTAGTGGCACCAACAGTCATGCCGTGCAGTTGAATTACGTGGTCTGGCTTCTCTTTCCAGAGTCTTTGTAACTCCCACCAAAGGACTGGCTAAAATAGCTCCATACAAACACACCACTACTATCAAGTCAATTCTGACTCATAGTTCCCAAGAGTTTATCACTGTTTCTGTGAGCAGACTGTCTCATTTTCTCCCAAGGAACGGGTTGGTAGGTTTGAATTGCTGATCTTGCAGTCTACTGCTTACCCAACATCACCACCGGGACTCCCAATGGAGGAGGTCTTGAAGAAAAACAAAACTCACTGCCATCAAGCTGATTCTCAGAGTGATTCTCATAGTCTCATAGGCCAGGGCAGAACTGCCACTCTGGGTTTCTGCGATTGTAACTCTTTTATTTTTTAAACTTTACTGGGAGCCCTTCCGTCTCATCACAATCCATACATCCATCCATTATGTCAAACACATTTGTACATACATTGCTTTTTTTTAATTTATTTTTTTAAATAAATTTTTCTTTTTTTAAAAAATGTATTTTATTGGGGGCTCTTACAGTTCTTATCACAATCCATATATACTGTATATCCATTATGTCAAGCACATCTGTGTGTATGTTGCCATCATCCTTTTCAAAACATTTTTTTTCTACTTGAGCTCTTAGTATCACCTCCTCATTTTCCCCCTCCCTCCCCCATGAACCCTTGATAATTTATAAAGTTTTTTTTTCATGTCTTACACTGACCGCTATCTCTCTTCATTCACTTTTCTGTAGATCATTGTGATTGGTTCCCCCTTTCTCCCCCAACTTTCCCCTTACCCGGCTGGTATGGCTGCTCTCGTTGGTCCTGAGGGGTTGATCTGTCCTGGATTCCCTGTGTATCCAGCTCTGATCTGTACCCATGTACTTGCTCTGGTCTAGCCGGATTTGTTAGGCAGAATTGAGTTCATGATAGGAAGTCTTAAAGAACTAGAGGAAAGTTCTATGTCTCATTGGTGCTATACTGTACCCTGACTGGCTCGTCTCTTCCTTGTGACCCTTCTGTAAGAGGATGTCCAATTGTCTACTGATGGGTTTGGGTCTCCACTGTTGAGATAGTTTATTGTGCCAGCCTGGCCAATAAATACAAGTGGGATTAACTGAAGGGCAGAGAGATAAATGGCTCGGTGAACCTCCCCTTTCTTGTCGCTCACTCTTTGATCATCGGACCAGTGTGCGGCTGCCTTGCTTGTTCTGTGCCTTAATTTACAGGCTAGACTACCTGTGGGACGCCTAGCCTGTGAACTGTGTTGCTGTAAGTTGAGGTCCCTTTAAGACATCTCTGGAGCTGGGGACTGGCAGTTGGTGACCTGCCTTGTGATTGGCTGCTGTGCTGACATAGCCTAGCTCTCTCTACATATAGAGGAAGATCTGGCAGCAGACTGGACTTGAAGGACTGCTAGTGTCTCACAGCTCTCTCTCACGGGAGTGAGTTGCACTGAGTTATTTGTACTGCTTTATAATTTAACTGTTCATTTCTGGTATTATATATCTACCTGTATATAATTTAACAGTTCATTTCTTGTGTTATATATCTAATTATCTTTATAAATAAATATATTAAATTATCAGCAATTTAGTTTTATCTCTCTGGAGAACCCTGTCTAGCTCAACTGTGCTCTCCCCCTCATTCACATCAATATGATATTTTGTTTTGGGTCTTTGATGCCTGATACCTGATCCCATCTGTGTTAGGCAGGGTTCTCCAGAGCAACAAAACCAGGACACTTATAATTTTAGATATCTGAGGATAGATTATGAGGATGCAGCATAAATGAATATAACAGCTAAATAGTCCACACAGCAGTACAGAGGGCTCAGTTCAACTCACTTCCACGTAACAGTTAATATACTGTAAGTCCTTCACCTCACAGGGATGCTGGGTCCAAGGTCAAGGAAGCAGACAGTTGAGTCTCCCCTCAGGCAATACAGGGAGCCTGCCCAAAAGGCAGCAAATGGCAGGGTGAGTCACCAATAGTCATCAGCTCAGGAGCTTAGCAAAGCAGGCCCGGATGGGATATCAAACTCAACAAAGCAATTTGACAGGATCCACCAAGCTCAAGCTCAAGCGATGTACATACCAGCAGTGTGGCAAAGCAGGTCTTGAAGGAACCTCAAACTCTAGCAACAAGATGCACAGGTTGGCTGTCCCACAGGTAATGTAGCTCACAAGCTGAGGCAGAGAACTAGTTAAAACTGGTCCAATCATCAGAGAGCAAGAGAGAGAGGGGGCCGGCCCATGCAGACTCATTTATCTTTTTGTCCTCTAATCAAACTGTGACCTATTTATCGCACATGTTTCCACTGGCCAGGTTTGCACAATAAATCTACCTATCATACCACTGACATCTCATGATCACACAGGCAGGTGTGCTTCTTCCATGTGGGCTTTGTTGCTTCTCAGCTAAATGGCTACTTGTTTATCTTCAAGCCTTTAACATCCTTGACACTTTATCTTTTGATAGTCAGGCACCATTTGCTTTCTTCACATTTGCTTATGCACCCATTTTGCCTTCAGCAATCATGCCAGGGAAGGTGAGCATCAAAGAATGCCGGATTATTAGAACAAAGTCTTCTTGCATTGACTGAGTACTTGAGTGGAGCCCAATGTCTGTCTGCTGCCTTAATACTTAATAAATATATGTACAAAGATCTATTTCCCTATCGTTTTATATATATAAATATATTTATATATGTACATGCTTGTATTTAGGCCTTTATAAATGCCCTTTGCCTCCTAGTTCTTTCCTCTATTTCTTTTTACTTTC
>NW_022107431.1:58085888-58098387 GCF_000313985.2 Echinops telfairi | reverse complement strand
CCCTGGGTTTGTTGACACCCCCCGCATTTCCCTCACCTCCCCCTCTCCCATGTGCCCGGAACTGTAGGTACCATTGTTTTCTCCTCCAGATTGTTTATTCCACCTATCATATCTAGATAGACATGCAGAGACAATAATAAGCACACAAAAACAAGGCAGAGCAAAACATAACAAAAGAAAACAAAACAACAACATAAAAAGAAAAGCCTATAAATTGAACCAGCTCTGTTTGTTGACCTTTAGGAGTGTTTTCTGGTCGAGTCTGATGGGGTACCATGCCCTGGAGCCAAATTCTATTTTTGGTATTCCTCGGGTACTTCATTGCTTTGTTCCCCTTGTTGCTCTGTTGCATGCCCTTAGTGTTTTGTTCAGTGTGGTGGGGTCAGATCAGGCACAATTCCAGCACCGTGAGACTGTAACTCTTTACGGGAGTAGATAGCCTCAATCTTTTTACCCTCAGAGCACCTGGTGGTTATGAACTGGTGACCTTGCAGGTAACACACCATCACCAGAGCTCCATGCAAATAAGGTATGTAAAACCCTGATGTGAGAATTGTTCAGTTTCACCATTCTGCTAAGTGTAAAACAGGCTTCTCAGAAGCAGGAACAGAGAACCTCATATCCTCAAGTGGAGAAGTGGCTGTTCCAACAGAGGCAGAGCAGCAGGCTTACAGAAGGGATCAAAGCGCTTCTGGGCCTTTATCAACACCACAAAAGCTTTGTAACACTTGCCTAAGTGTGGCTGAGACGTCAAGTACCAAAGAGAGATGGGCCTTCTGACCTGGCTGAGAAGCAGCACCGCAGAAAAAAGAACTGTATCCTTTAATATTTCTCATTCTAACTTGCTATGCCCTATGAACTTTGCTAATAATAATTGTGAGTATTGTACTGTAAGTTCTATGTGGCAACGGATTCTCAAACTCAGCAGAGAAGAGTGCCAAGGAGGGAAGGTTTGTGGCAGAATATGGGTGACCTCTGCCTCATAGAAATTGGCCTTGGTTTGACATTGAGTTGGATTCTTCTTCCCCCTCGTGTCGACAGACAAGGTCAGATGTAGACTTCATGCCATTTTTGTCAGTAGCTAATGTGTTTGGCTGCTAACCAAAAATGTCATGGTTTGAAACCACCCAGAAGTACCTCAGAAGAAGCCTAGTAGTCTACTTTTCCAATTTTCCACTGACACACATGGGTCACCATGAGCCAAAGTCAACTCAAGGGCAACTGGTAGCTGGCAGTATGGGAGCAGTACTTGACTAAAAACGACTTTAGAACTGGACATAAGTAGGAAGAAATCCTGGCTCCGTAACATGCTAGTTATATGTTAGGGAGTTAGGATATACCGATCCAAAGATGCTTTTTTTGCCTGTTAATCAAAGAAAACAATACCACCTCTCTCAAGGAGGTGCTCTGAGTATATCTTTAAAGTTCCTGGCACAAAACAAGCACTCAGGACAAGGAAGTCCTTGCTACCACCAATGCTCACAAGTGAAATTTCAGCAACTATTCAGGCTCTGGGCGGGCAAAGTGTGTCTAACTTGCCTTGTGCTTGAGTCCCATAATTACATCTTCAAGTTCTCCCTCTCTGACGGGTCATCACCACCAGCAGAAAACATACTGTAGTACCTCCTCCTCTTCCATCTTTACAAAATCATCCTTCCTTGGCTCCCATATTCCACGCCCACCTCCCATCATGGCCCTAATTTCTTATTGCTCTTCTCAGCCAAGTTCTCAGAAGGACTTGCCTAAAAGAACTGCCTATCAGTCTGGTTCCAGTTCTTTCTTCCCATTCACTTCAAACACTCTTCTTTTTTCATCACTGCACTGAAGCTGCTTTTATTCAATCACCAACTTGCACACTGGAATCGATCATTTTCAGTCCCCACCTTAATATAATACCACTGAGGGGCTTTTAAAATTGTGGACCATTCCCATCTTCTAAAAATGCTCCTTTCTCGTGCCTGGTATGATTCCACCTCTTCTGAGTTTATCATCCTCCGTCTCCTTCTGTACTAGACCTCTAAGTGTTAGCTCCCCCAGTTCTGCTGTCCCACGTCTGAGTCTTGCTCTTTTCACATTACATTCTCTTCCCTGCATGGAATCACTCATACCCATGCCTGAGGCCAACAGCTCTTGAATTTCCACCTCATCCCAGATTATTCTGCGTTCCCTGTTTTAGTTAATGCTACCACTATTCATCCGGTCGCTCAATCTGAAGTCCCAAACATACCCTACAAGGCCCTCGATGACCCGCCCCAGCCATCACGGTTCCTGATTCAGGAGGCTGTCGAGCTTTTTCCTTCCTCCAGATGGTTTCTAAGTGATTCCTCTACTAGGAACGTACCGGACTCTCCTTCCCTCCAGCCCTTCTCCTCAGCACAAAGATAATGTGGCAAGCTCTTATTTGCTTGGGGGGTAATTATCATGTCATTCCACATTCCCCCGCCCCTCCCCCCACCGAGATCTTCCTGAAGTATTGTTCCCATCAACGGGAAATATTATATATGCAGTTTTTCTTAACTTTCCCAAATAATATGGTTTTTTAAATCTTTGGTTCCTGAAAAATAAAATGAAAAAAGAAAAAAACCAACCAACCAAAAAACCTTAGGATTTAAGTGTCCTCAATGACTGTACCTAACAAATCAGGTGCGGTGGTAAAGGGACTCTGGAGAAAGGCTGGCCAGGCCGGAAAGTGCCCCAGCAGGATAGCTCCCTCAACCTTAGGGGAGTGGGGGTGGCATCTGTGTACTGTGGTAAGGTCCTCCAGGAGAGCTCTGAACCCCACGGCTTCCCAGGTGGTGAGTGATAAATAAGCACAAGGGTGGGAAGCATGTCATTTGGGACACTGCCCTGAACCCCAGACTTTTCCCGAGGAATCTTGTTGGTGTCCTTTCTTTTCTTTTTGCTATACTTGTAAGTAGAGCACTTGCTATACATTTTGTAAGTCTTTTAGCTAATTATCAAACCCAAAGGAGTGATGGAGCTGGCAGTTCAGAAGTAAGGAAACCAAGGTTGGAGATTAAACACTTAAGAGTGTAGAAGGACTCCTCCCCTCCCCAAATTTGTCAACAGCAGGTTAGCAGTGAGGCTGTTGTGAAGACTCCCACGCTAGTGGCTACTGTCTGACAATCTGATGTGAGCTCTGACCCAGCTCAGGGTCCCTGGTCAGTGAAGTGCTGTCTGGGAGCTGTTGCTGGAACCAGACAGCTATGTACGGAAGTAGGAACTTGCTATATCTTCTCAGGTGAGGGCAGAATGGTGGGGTTCTGAAGCTCCTACATGACTTGCTGTGCTTCCTTTGCAATTCTCGTTCCCGTCATAGCAAATACTACAATTTATGATATACAAATTTGTGTTTGTCTAATGTCTTTAACAAAAGCAATCTCTACAAGTGAAAAGCTATCTCTATAAGGGGATCATGGATTGAGTTGTGTCCCCCTAGATTATGTGCCAACTTGACTGGACCATGAGTCCCCATGGTTTGTCAACTGTGTAATGTAGTTTGGCAGTTATGTGAAGATGTAATAATTCCCCATTATATGACCTGATGTGATCAGCACATGAGTTATACTTGGATTAGAGCGGAGCGCAACATCCTAACTCAGATCACAGCCTGGATCTCAAGGGGAATTTCCTGGGGTGGGGCCTCTATCACCTTTTACCTGAAAAGAGATAAAAGGGGGAGAAAACTTGATGATAAGTAGGGACCTGGAAAGAAGAGTTAGGAGTGGTGGAGCCTGTCCTTTGGACCTGGGGTCCCTGTGCTGAAAACCCCCTAGATTCAAGGGAACATTGTTGCCAAAGTACATGGAAATGTCCAAGGAATTCTGGGCCCACAGATGCTGAAAGGGGAGAGGCACCTCCTTCCAGAGCTGACAGAGAGAAGGTGTTCTCCTACAGCAAGCACTCTAAATGTGGGCTTCTAGCCTCCAAAACTATGAGAAAATAAATGGTGTTTGTCACAGTTGTCTACAGTGGTAGCTCTGCTGTAACAGCACCATATATCTAAGACTAAGGGCAAGGATCACTTATGTTTTATCACTACCTCCCTCTAGGCTCAAAGGGTTCAGATACTGTCTGAAATACCAGCAATGAATTCATTTCTCTCATCATAAACACCTAATGTTTCAAACTCAAGAGTTTGAATAATAAAGTTGAGTAGGGCAAAGAACTCATAGAAGTCCTAAGTCTCTAGATACATTAGATAATATAAAAACTAGATGGTCATTTATAAAAAAAATATTAAAGAATCAGTTTTTATTCTGCCCTGAATTTTTTTCTTATAAAAGAACAAGAAATCCTGATTAGATACGCTTACCATTTTGTTTTTAAGAGTCCAGCAGTGCAGTTGATTTAGCCTTGTCAAAGGCAGTGCCCTAACATGCATAATGGGAACGGAGACGGCCTAGTCCCCAATGACCTCACCAGCATCTGCATCAATTACGCTCTGCAAATGAAATGACCAAATTTAGTTCAGTTTTCTGCTGTGGTAAAAAAAAATTAATCTGAAATACCAACGCATCTGCTTTAAATTACATATTACGTAACTTCTAAACCCTCTTCTAGTTCTGAGCTGTGAAGACGATGAACCATGGCTGTCCCACTTAGCAACAGCATACATCCTTCCATACAGAGGGAAAAAAGAAAGAAAGAAAGCAAAAGAATGGGATGATTACTACCTTGGCTTAAATCATCCACATCAGTGATCTGATTTAATACACTCCAGCTGTTTAAAAGTGCAATTAATCCATTTTGATTCTATTCTGCGTTGCAGAACAGATGTGTCCTTGAAAATATATACACATAGTATTTTAAATGCCAAAAGGTAATCTAGAAATTTTGGTGTTTTTTAATATCGAAATGAACATTTCAAATGTAAAGAGCCGGGCATCTTATTTAAGAACTCTCATGTTCAGATGATCGTATTTTGGTCATCTTATTTCCCTCAATCAATTTACACATTAAAATTCATTTACCTGGACTCAACTCTGACTCAGAAATCCTACAGAACAGAACTTTGTTCCAAAATTTCTAAAAATATCTCTGTACTAAAAATCAGAAAACATCTGTTTAGTACTTTACTTATCCCTTTTATTGTTTAGTTCAGTAGTTTCCACTTATCCTTGGACGGTAATTCATAGCATGCTATAAAATTAAATTCTACATGTTTAATGAAGAGTGAAAGTGGATAAGGGTACAAGTTGTGAGGTCAGATATAACATAGGTGAGTACTGGATCTGCCACTGTAGTTATGTAACCTTACGCAAGTTACACCATCTCTACAAGGTTTAGAATGTTCATGGTAATGGGAATGATGGCAGGACCTACTTCATGGGGTCCTTGGGGATGACTTGAGAATCCAAATCGGTCTCTGACACCTAGGAAATATTTAACTTAGGCTACCTATCATTTATTGTGAATAACTCTTAGGGGCAGGGGTACTATAAAAATATAAAAATGAGAAAACTGACACGTTATAGTGGACAAAAAAGGCAAAGAAGATAAAATACTTCTCACCTGATGCATTCTAGGGCAGACTGTACTTAGGGTCCCAAAGGAAGCACAAGGAAAGCAAACAATGCCTGGCGTTTCCTAGTAGGGAAGGCTGCGTGCTACATCTCCTTGTGCAGGTGTGCTGCTGGTGCTGGGTGTGGTGGTGGTGGTAGAGAAAGGGCAAGTCAATGAGATAGGTGGGACCTCAAAAATATAGTGCCATGGTTAAAGATGAGGAAGACTTTGACAAAGTAGTGTACACACCAGGATGCATGAAATGTTTACTGCAAGGGATTCCTTTGTACACAGAAGACAAAGATGTGAGGGAGCAGAGTAGGAGACATGAACGAAAATTAAAATCGGAGCTAAAGACAGGCTAGGATGGCGTCACACCACCCAGAGCTTTGAAGGTCAGAGAGAAGCGTGAGAAGCACACGCTGACAAATCGGAACCAAGCGTCAGGAGGCCTTGTCAGACACAGTGCACAGAAGGCCGCCAACTGCATGTGACCTGGGGGTCAGAGGGGTGAGGACTGCGGAGCTTTCAGACACTCGTTTGGAGGAAGAGAAGGGAAACTTACTACTACAATCACCAACGGGTGAAGTGCAAGTCGGAACGACAAAGCTTCAAAGTTGGGAGCACAAAGCATTTTCTGGATCAAGGCTCAATTTCCTCTTGCTGAAGGGGTCTTTTTGCCAGCAAACTGGAAAGGTTTAAAACTTATGTAACAAAAGTAGTTCAAGCCCACTGGTGCCAAGTTAAAGCCTAATGTCTGGGGGGGAGGGGGGGGGGGCAGGAGGCTTTTGGATATTTCCTTGGGACTAGAGCATGTTTATGAACATCACTTCATGAAACACTCCCTAAAAGCTAGGAAACATTGCGTGTTTGTATTTATTCTGATGTCTTCTCAATTTGTTCCCATTTATCTTGCATTCCTCATTTAAGCAGTATGGTTTCATTACAATTCAGTAGGGTTTATTTGCAAAAGCACAATTCTGAAGACTTCCTATTTTAACTCATTCAATACTCCCAACTACCTCACAAAGTGAATACTATTATTACTCCCATTTAGAGAAACGCAATCTAGACCCAGGTCACACAGCTAGTAAGTCGTTCTACAGAGAAGAGCCCCATGGCGGGCCCAAATGCAAAGGCGTTTCCTGCTTTGTATCCAGGGGAATGCCACTGAACAGGGGACAACTGCACTGGGTCTCCCTCCAGGACCGGGGGCAATCTAGAGGAAAGCAACCTGGGATTTTAGGTTCAAAAACACATACTCAACCTTGACTCCTTGAGATAGTTTATTGTGCTAGCCTGGCTGATAAACGCAGGTGGGATTGACTGAGGGGCGGAGAGATGGGTGGCTTGGTGAGCCTTGCCTTTCTTGTCTCTCGCTCTGTGATCATTGGACCAGTGTGTGGCTGCCTTGCTTGTTCTGTGCCTCAATTTAAAGGCTACACTGCCTGTGGGACGCCTAGCCTGTGGACTGTGTTGCTGTAAGTTGAAGTCCCTTTAAGACTTCTCTGGAGCTGGGGACTGGCGGTTGGTGACCTGCCTTGTGATTGGCTTCTGTGCTGACTTAGCCTAGGTCTCTCTACAAATAGAGGAAGATCTGGCATCAGACAGAGACTTGAAGGACTGCTAGTCTCTCAACTTTCTCTCATGGACGTGAGTTGCACTAAGCCATTTATAGTGCTTTCTAATTTAACTGTTTATTTCTTGTATTGTATATTTATCTGTATATGATTTAACAGTTCATTTCTCGTTATATATCTAATTATCTTTATAAATAAATATATTATATTATCAGGAATTTGGTTTTATCTCTCTAGAGAACGCTGTCTAACACACTCCTGAAGTTAGTTTCAGAGTGATACATTACATTAAGTATCTCACATGAGAATAGGCACTTTATGTAAGGCTGCCTTGGAACAAGTTGGCTGGTAGGTTTTAGATCAATAAATTACAAAGACATTAGCTTTTCAGCGACAACCAATAACCTCAATCCCCAAACACTAAGCTCCAACGAATCTTCTAAGTCATTTGCGAATTTTTTTTTGAAGTTCACAATAAAAATATTTCTACATGTCTACATTGTAAGTCAATGCATAAATACTTATAATTAAAACATCATCTTCATAAAATTTATTCATCTAGACCACACAAAGTATTCTGGTTTGTTTGTTTGTTTGTTTTTTTCATTTATTTCAGTCTAGTCGTCTACTCTGTTCCATTCAATTAAAAATAAGCTATTTGCTATCCAATAAATTGATATCACTGGGAAGTAACCCTACACCAGGAAAAGACAATGATTCATGGGGAATTGAGTCAAGTAGCTCAGTCCATTCCTTAAAAATGAAGCAAAAAGCACTCGTGTAAACTGTTAATAGCTAAATGTCTTATAAGCCTTCATGTTAATCTCTACAAAAAAGTTAATCATTTCCTAAAAAGGTTAACAGATCAAACTTAACCAAATGGCAAGCAAATGATCCAATCTCAATCAAGAAAACCGGAAACATAACCCTGAAACAACATTACAATTCATGCAGGAGTTTATTGGTAATCAGTAATCACTTCAAAGAAGTCAGCAGCAGCTTTCCCACAGGAAATGGTTGTGAAAGGGAGTGAGTTGGCATACTTCTTAAGAATACTTGCTGAATGCTGGAAAAATGTTGAAGATAAAAATAAAACTTCACAAGCCATTTGTACTTCACATCGAAGAAGGTTTTTTAAACTGCTTAGTCCACTAATTCTTTGACAAATATTTAACACACTTTATGTCAGGCACTATTTAGAGAAGCACATGAAAAGTAAACTCAACTAGTGTAGTCTCCCTCCTCTTGAAAGTGGGTAGACTGAAAATGCATTGAGAAAAATCACTGAAATCTAACAGACTCATACACGAGGCTGTTCTTGGGCAGTACCGTGGGTCACAGCTTTTGTCAGTTGTTCAGGAGTCAGTTTGTCACTTCACTAATTCACAATGGCCAACACAGGCCCTTACTTCACAAAAAGATACCTTAATTTTAAAAATTATGAGGCTGCTAAGATTTACTCATGTCCATCAGGCTCTTCTTGGTTCATTAGCTATATAAACCGAGAAAATACTAAATAGGGAAAAATAACCTGAGATAAAAACACATAGACTGGGATTCAGGGTTCGGAGCCTCCGTCTAAAGGATGAACAACTCCGGGCAAGTAATTTAGCCTCCTGAACTACAGAGTCATCATTTACCCTTAAGTCTACCCATGATCATTTCGAGAACCAAGTGAGAGAATGTATGCACTGTGTCAAGTACCAACAAATGCTATTAACGGTCACTAAAATAGTAGGTATAGTGAAACTGGAGGGATAAAATGGCCAACAATCAAGATGGCAGAGAATAAATATTTTTCAAATATTAAAAGCTGTTCTCATTACTTTTTATGCATCAACTCATTAAAAATATGAGATGTGATTGAAAATCTGAATCTACTTTTCGGTTGTCTGTCCCCCAGAGAGGAGTGGGTGAAGGGAGACATCGGATAGGGCAAGATATGACAAAATACCAATTTATAAACTATCAAGGGCTCATGAGGGAGGGGGGAGCGGGGAGGGAGGGGGAAAATGAGGACCTAATGTCGGGGGTTTAAGTGGAGCGAAAATGTTTTGAGAATGATGTACAAATGCGCTTTACACAATTGATGTGTGTATGGATTGCGATAACAGTTGTATGAGCCCCTAATAAAATGTTAAATAAAAAAAAGAGTTGTATGAGCCCCTAATAAAATGATTTAAAAAAAAACACACCTAACTTCAAAAAAAAAAAAGAAAAAGAAAATCTGAATCTAACAATTGGCAATAATAAATTGCTCCTCAACTCTCAGACAGAGATATAGTCAAATCTGAGAATAGTCAAATCTCTAATGGCCTTTGGCCAGCAGGAATACACCCACACTGTTAACTAAAGGAGTTCATAGACCATCACACCACTCAACCCATGTGGGACAGTCATTCTCAGTACAAGTGCCATGAATAGACAGCTCTTTCCTAGGGTTCAAAGGCTAGTTCTGGGTAACCAAAGAGAAGAAGTGATCCTCTCTTCAACTAGTGCTGTACATCAGCCAGCCACTGTTCAGGTGACACCTATCAAAGAATCTTCAAGCGTATTTCTGCATTCATTTATATCATAGGCAGTTACTCTTTTGAATCAATATGTGACCCTAAACAGTTGAGTGGATCCCTATTGTAGTAGTTACATAATCTGGTGCCAATTTGAAGCTATCAAGAGTGAAGGGATGGAATTTAGCCTGTTAATTAGGTCACTGCTTGATGACCTCATTTGGAGGTGATATGGAGATAAATAACTCACTGGAGGCGGGACACATAAGACTCCCTGCGAGATATTCCTGTTGACAAGACACATGGAACCACACTAGGGCCCTGGAGCTGGAGGAACCATGTGGAGACCCCTGCCAATGCTCAGATGCCTCGACTGCCACTGGATCCACAAGACTTTCCTCCCACAGGCCTGTGATCTTCCTGCATTCAGTGTCATTGCATGTGTTAGTGAGTCTGAAGAGGAATTTAGAGATTGGTATTGGACATATGGGTTAATATCGGATTTATGAACTTGATCTGGACTGGGCTGGGATGTTTCTCAACATACAATTGCTGTTTTATATAAAGTTCTTTCTTATACACATATGAGTGTCTATGAATTTGTTTCTCTAGTCAACCTAGACTAACACACCTGTAACACAAAAAGTCCCAACTTAACACAGTTGGGATATGCCTGGCTGCAATTCCCCTAATGCTTTGATCAGTTACTATTCTGAAAGGAACCATGCTGAGTGGATAAAGTTGATAAGAAATGCAGTGTGGGGTGTCTTCAAATTAAAAACAAGCTGTTGTTTAAAGGGGCATTTATAACTTACTTAAATGGTTAGAAGCCAGGCTTTGTTTCTCCAAATTAATTTACAACAGCGTTGCTGTTGTTGTGTGCCACTGAGTCAATTCCAATGTGACACAGGGGACCTTCTCCCCAGGGTTACCTCTGTTGTAAATCTTCATGTGGGCAGACCACCAAATCTTTGCTTCTGTATAGCTGCTGGTGGGTTGGAAATACCAACCTTTTTGCTAGTGCCCTTAACCATTGCACCACCAGGAGAGCTTAAAGGGCATTCTAATTTACTGCAGTGTAAATTAATGTGAAGTCACCAGGAATGCCAACAGAAGTCTAGTCAACCAGCCCTGTAAGTAACAGCTAGCCCAGAAACCTGTGTTTTCCTGGCCCTGTTGTGTCACTTAGTTGCCATGAGGCCATAGGCAGCATTGTAGAATGTAAACTCTGGATGGAGGGCAGAACTGAGTTCCAGACCTGCCTAAACTACCTGCAGTAGAACTTCTGTGGAATTATTAAAAACTCAAAGTCTAAATTTCAACATCAGTCAAACTATAGTTGAAGGTGAAAGTTGTTATATAACACAGGTTTGAGGGCAGATCATCTTGATCAGTTTTCATAAGCCTTTTCATATCAAGGCACTGATTAGAGAGGCTAATATTTATATAGGCCTCCTTTGGAAATATTGGGGCTTTGGTTCCAGACCACAGCAATAAAGTGAATATCTAAGCATATGTGGCAAGGAAGTAGATGGTGCCTGGCTACCAAAAGATATAGCAGCTGGAGTCTTAAAGGCTTGAAGTTCAATAAGTGGCCATGCTGCAGAGAAGCAACAAGCCCACATAGAAGAAGCACACCAGTCTGTGCAATCATGAGGTATCAACAGGATCAGGTAACAGGCATCACAAGACTCCAAACAAAAAATGATAATAAAACATATTGTTGAGGATGAGGAGGATCAGAGCAGAGACCCAAAGCCCATCTGTAGACAATGACATCCCCTCACAGAGAGGTCACAGGGAAGGAATGAGTCAACCAGGCACAGTTTAGCACCGATAAAACACACAATATCCCACTGGTTCCTTGGGGCTTCCTCACCCCCCACTATCATGACCCCAGTCCTGCCTTCCACTGCAGGCTAGGAGCATGCGCACAGGTACAGATAAGAGATAAGAGCTCATGACACACAGAGTGCAAGAACAGGAATGAGAATAGTGATACCAGAAGGGTAGGGCAAAGGTGGGGTGAGGAGGGTAGGAATGGTGAATTGATTGCAGTGATCGACACATAACCATACCACACCCTTCCAGCAGGAAAAACCACAGAAACCACGGGGGAAGGGAGACAATAGTTGGTGTAAGATATGAAAATAATAACAACTTATAATTTATCAAGGAGTCATAGGGGGGAGAGGGAAAAAAGAGGAGCTGATACCAAGGACTCAATATAAAGTAACTGTCTAGAAAAGAATGATGGCAACATATGTACAAATATGCCTGATACGATTGATGTATGGACTGGTATAAGAGTTGGTAGGGCCCCAAATAAAATGATCTTTTAATAATAATTTCAAAATCGACACATTGGATTTATGGTGCTGGCAAATAATCTTGCCAGAAGAACAAAAAAATCTGCATCGAAATAAATATAGACAGAATGTTCCTTACAAAAGGTGTTGATGAGACTTTATCTCACATATTTTAGACATATTCTCAGGCGCGACCAACCCCTGACATAAGAAATCATGCTTCGTAAAGTAAAAGGGCTGGAAAAGAAGGAAGACTCTAAGTACACTTGACTGGCAAAATGACTGCACCACTGGGCGCAAATGAAACCAACAGAGATGAGGATGGTGCGATCCTGTTGCGCGTGCGGAGTCGCCGTGAGGAGGAGCCAACTTGAAGGTACTTGACAGCAGCAGCAATTGCTACTCCTTATCCATTTTTGGAAACAACACAGAAAAGCATGTTAATTATTGAACGCTGATTATTACATGTCTAGACAGCTCTGTTCTGGAAATGTACTCCAGACACCCGTGTACCCTTTCCCCATCATGCTATTACCCGTGTACCCTTTCCCAATCACGCTATTACCCGTGTACCCTTTCCCAATCATGACATTACCCG
>NW_022107431.1:58044060-58085788 GCF_000313985.2 Echinops telfairi | reverse complement strand
ATTACCCGTGTACCCTTTCCCAATCACGCTATTACCCGTGTACCCTTTCCCAATCATGACATTACCCGTGTACCCTTTCCCAATCACGATATTACCTGTGTACCCTTTCCCAATCATGCTATTACCCGTGTACCCTTTCCCAATCACGCTATTACCTGTGTACCCTTTCCCAATCATGCTATTACCCGTGTACCCTTTCCCAATCATGCTGTTACCTAGCATGCATCGTCATTTGTTCTCTTGAGGCAGTGCCTTCTACTTTCTAACGTGTTTCGAACGATGGCCATTTCACATTAGAAAGGTGCTATTCCGGTTTACTCTTTATGTTTTTGTTGGATATTTTAGGAAAGCCTATCTTTTTAATCCTGAGGTTAAAAGATAGGCAGAAGATGATAACATTAATTAAAAGTTTTTTTCTGCTTATAAATTTCCATTCAACTTCAAGCTAACTTAATTTCCTCCACGGCTCATTAAATTAGTTTTATTAAATGTATTGAGTAATCTTTTTTAATACTCAATTTTAAGCAATTTCACTATTTAATTTTGTTCAACCTTTACCTGTAACCTGGAGAACTGAATAGAAACCAGTATTTTTAATGCATTAATAAAAGTGTATGAGAAATTTTTTAATTAAAAAACAAATAAAGTGAATATCACACTAAAGTGAGCCATTTGAATTTTGGAGTTTCCCAGTTTATGTAAAAGTTATCTTTACACTAGGTGGTAGTCTCTCAAGACTGCCCTAGCTTAATGAAAAGGATTGAAACAGAGACCACATGCTGTTGGAAAAAATCTCCAATTTGTAAATAAACAACCAAACAAAAAAAGCACTACCCCAACCACAATAAAACAAGGTACACCTGTATCGCACCCTACACTAAGATGCTTTCCAGAGGTAAAGGTGAAGAACTTGGCTCAGGACCCCCTAGACCCCACCTGGCTACTTAATGGGCTGTGGGAGTTGGAACCTGAGCCATGATGGCGTGTTAGGCAATATCAGCATTGGAGCCCTGATTATCAGTTAATATATGTAAAGTGCCATGTACAGGGCCTCGCATATGATTGACAGATACTTTTGTCTCATGGCTCTAGGGTCCAACTGTTGAATAAAGGTCCCTTCGATCACTCAGGGGTCTTTCAGCTATAGAATGACACTTGTCGATACTCCTGAATGCAATTGTATTCAAAAGCAATGTATTGTTAGGAATCTGGACTTTTGTGACTGCTCCCTCCTTCCTGATATGAACAAGAGCAATTTGTAGGATGGCCAGATGGTAGGAAAGTGAGAATTCTTTTGTGGTAAGATGAAAGAGGAGGTAGGCAGAGATGGCAAAGTTGGGAATGCCGAGAGCTCACTGTGCTCAGAAGGCACTTTGCAGATACTATCTTCATAGCCATCTTGGCTCATTGTGTGTTAATCAGAAAGGAACCCTCAGTTGACTATTAGGGTTAGAAAAAGGCTATACAATTGGATTTAAGTATCCATCTCCAGGTCATGGTGAATGGGCACAACCTCAACAGTGTAGTCACAGGAGCAGATCTGGTTCAGCCCTGGTCCTTTACATTGTGTCCTACTGGGCTGGGATGCTTCCTTCTGCAGAGTGATCTTATTACTGGGCTATTATTAGCCATCTTTAACAAATGAAAAATATGGAGGGAAGTTTAGAAAACATGCTCAGGGTCTTCAAACACTAGGCATCTGTTGCTGGGTAATGTCATGGCCAAGGCAAGGAGGGGGAGTGAGGGATCAGAGGAATGGAGATGAGAGGTAAGGTGATGTCTACAGGCTACGTCTTTCACCAGTGAGAATGATGACAGAGGTAGTGGGGGTTATGGCCCATCTTCAGGAAGACAAGGCTGAAAGGGGGATGTGCTGCACACTGCTGGCTCTGCTGCCGATGGGAAACAAGAGAGTGCCTTGGTGGGTGCGGCAGTTCTGCTTTTCCTGATAACCAGGAATGAGCTGAATGGAGCCGGCAAATCTAGGGCAAGGTGAACAACACACGGAGAGCTGACGAGTCTTTATCACCAAATGTACACTCGCAGGCTCTCTCCAACCCACACAGAGGGAAAAGTACACCTCCCACAGAACATTACTTTGGGTTGACCTAAAAAAACCCTGGGGAGGAGGTGTATTTCTAATGTCTTTCATTCTGAAAAATATGCTTTTAAGTAATTTTCAGACAGACACACAAACAGCATAAAGGGACTACAAAATTGACTTTAAGTGGATTCTAAATTCTACAAAAGTCAAGCCACGCCAAAACGAGTGTGGGCAGAAGGAGTCTTGTGTGGCACAACTGAAGTTCTCTGCCTGCATTCTAACTATGAGGAGAGGAACGCAGCACCAGGGACCACAGAGCCTGGGTTCCCACAGAGAGTAGTACACCAAGCAGAATTCACTTTCGTGCAGTTTTCATTTGGTATGAAAACCCGCCAGGTATCAAGGAATTAACCCGTATATGCAGTATAAGGGGATCACTGGGCGGCACAGCCAGTTAACACTAGGCTCCCAAAGGAAAGAGAGGAGGATTGAATGCAGCCAGAAATGATTCAGAAGAAAGGCCTCAAGATCTACTTTCAAAAACTCTTTGAAAGCCTGACAGAGAACAGTCCTTCCTAGTCACCCATGGGCCATCAAGAGTTAGAACTGACTCTGCTGTCACCAGTTTGGTTTGGGGTTATATAAAGCACTCGTTTCGTGTATACACAAATCCTGTGCAAAACCATAGGGAAAGGTCTCACGAATCATTCAAATTGGAATAAACACACAGAACCATATTGAAGATCCTGAAAACCAAGTGGCCCAAAAACACAAGTAGCAACCTGATAACAAGGCAGTCTCCTCCTGCCCTGACTCAGTAAGGCTGATCCAGAATGAGCCTATATAGTGTGGATGCTGATCTACGCTTCTATTCAGAGTTGCAGGTATATTCCAAGATAATTATAAGAAAGGAAAAAATGTGCGACCCCCAAACTGTTCATTTTAATCCAGAATTATTTACTTAAGATTATCTAAAATAAGATTCCAAATGGCTTTGATGTAAATTTCAGAGAAAGAGAGAGAGCAGGTCCACAGGAGAAATATCAACAAAACACTTGTTGTAAAGGATTATTTACCCAACACAGTTGGACAATGTTTATGAAACTACAAGGTAAAGCGCACAGAGTAAGCAGTGGCTATTTCCCTACTTGGGGGTGAAAGCGATCAGGGTGAGGGTGGAGAGTGTGAAAGCAATATTTAGGATTTTTGATGCAGAGTGTGGTGCAGGCAGACCATCGGGATCCATCTTCCTTTTGGTCTTCTCTGAACACTAGAAATCTCTGGAAGATGGTGCAATCCAGTTTATGAGAGAGTGTGGTTTCGACAGTGTGGCCATCCCCTTGGCCTGACTTTACATTCCTCTCTAGAGATTTTGCTTGGACTACCCTTAGGCACCTTGGTCCAGAGGAGTGTGCCCTATGTTTTCAAAACTAGCTTCCCAGTAAATTCTGTCTTAAGGCCAAAAGCTTCATCAGAAGGCATTTGAAAAAACTGATAACTTCAGCTGGTTCTTTCCTGATTATGGGCTGTTTTTATTGTTTTGCTTTTGGTTGCATTTGGTTTTTTGCTTTTAATAGTGTGATCGTTTTCTGGCTGCCATGTCTGGCTGAAGTCAGAGTTTGTCTCCTGTCTCTCTGTCAATTCCGTCTCAGTAATTGGTCACTGTGACTCGCTGTTTCAACAGCACAACTGGTTTTTGTCCCCACTCTGCTGTCCCTATGCTCCCATGGTCACAATTAATTAGTGTTTTTTAATATGTTTCCATTGTTAGAATACTTTTCAGAAGGGGTCACAGAAAACATGGCAACTTAATTTCACAGTTCTGATTGGAACAAACTATGCTGTTCCTTCAGAACAGTTTTGGTTTGGATCTATGCTTATTCTGTTTGGACCATGCATGAGAAGAACTACAGGTCTAGGAGCTATACTTTATTCTGAATTGAGCAAGCCCAAATAATATCAGTTTAAAGGGTTGTCTTTAATCTATCTTTGCAGGAACAAGAAATTAACTCTGAGCAGGTTATTCATGAACCACCCTGACCCTTGTGATTGGAGTCATTTAGGGTCAAACTAAGGAGGCACCAGGAGGTTTTCCAGCACTGCATAGAACATCCATCAGCCAAAATAAATTTTCAAAGTCACACTTCATGAAAAAAATCAACTCAAAATGAACGAGAGATTTAAATATAATATGTAATGCTATAAAAGGTTAGGAAAAAACATCGATGAGAATCTTTTAGTTCTATGGCTAGGCTAAGAGCTGTCACATAAAAAGTAAATTTAATACAGTGGATTGCATTAACATTTAAAACGTTTGCTTGGCAAAAGACCATGTTAGGAGGTTAAGATGACAAGTCACTGAGTGAGAGAAATAAGCTCCAAACTTCATATGCAACAAAAAACTAGGGTCTGATATATGCAGGGGCTTCGAGAGATTGCGGGGAAAATAATGTGTTAAAAAATAATGGGAAAAAATGGAATTTTTCATTGAACTTCTTGAAGTCCCCCTCAGATAAAAGGAACGCCCCAAACTATCAGTTAAAAAAAGAGAAGAACAAACACACAACTCAATTAGGAAATGGGTAAAAGACATGAACAGACATTTCACTAAGGGCATAGGCAAAAAAGCCCCCCCAAAAATATGTTCAATTTCAGCAGTTATTAAGGAAATTAAGACTAAATGAGCTATCACTACATACCTACTAAAATGGATAAAATAAAAATAGTAGTAACACCAAATGCTGGCAAGGATGTACAGAAATGACAATTCATACACTGCTAGTTAGAATTTAAAATATGACTACTCTGGCAATTTCTTATAAAACCTAACATATTTACCATATATATGATCGAGCTATTGCATTTCTCAGCAATTATCACAGAGCAATGAAAACACATGCTCACACCACTGATTCTATGAGCTATCGGTAATAGCCAGAAACTAGAAACAACCCAAACGTCCTTCGATGAGTGAATGGTTAACAAAAACTAAACAAAACAACCGAAAAGCCCTATGATACATCCATGCAGTGGACTCATAATCTTCAGCATTTGATTTATAAAATAAATGGACACACCTCTAGAAAATAATGCAAAACGGGGGGCACATCTTAAAAGATTACCTGCTGTACTGAGACCATTAGAACATCCATAGTATCACAGTGAGTCAGCATCAATCCAATGGCCTATAACCATAAGAAGATAGCACTCTTGAAATGAGGAAATTATAAAGATGAAGAACAGATTAGTAGCTGCCAATTGGAGGGAAGGAAAGGAGTATCGCGATGAAAGGGCTGGTTGCTGTTGTTGTCAGATGCCATAGAGCCGGTCTCAACTCATAGTGATCCTGTGCACAAACTACGTGAGATGAAGTGTCGCCATCCTTGTCTGTAAGCAGCATTCTGACGGTACTTTTTTTCCAAGACAGATTTGTTTGTTCTTTTGGCAATCCATGGTACTTTCAATATTCGTCACCAACATCATAGTTCAAACGCATGGATTGTTTTTCAATCTTCATTATACAATGACCAACTCTCACATGCCTTATTCAAAGGTCAACTTTCATATGAGGGCATGTGAAACACCATGGATTGGGTCAAGTGCATCTTATTCCCCAAAGTAACATCCTAGCTTTTCAACGCTGTCAAGAGGTCTGGTGCAGCAGATTTATCCAAGACAATGTTTCGTTTGATCTCTTGACTGCTTCTTCCATGAGCCTTCATTGTGGATCCAAGTCAGATGGAAATCTTGACAACTTCAATCTTTTCTCCATCATGATGTTTCATATGGGTCCACTTGTGAGGATATTTGTTTCTTTACACTGAGTTGTAACGGCTGGAATCCCTGATTTTCATCAGCAAGTAGTTCAAGTTCTCCTCTCTTTCGCAAGCAAGGTTCTGTCATCTGCCTATCGAAGGTTGTTAATACGCCCTCCTCTAATCCTGATACCGCTTCTTCTTCATATAATCCAGCTTCCCTGATTATTTGCTCAGCATACAGAATGAATAAGTATGGTGAAAAGATATAACCCTGACACACACCTTCCTGATTTTAAACCATGCAATATTCCTCTGTTCTCTAACAACCTCCTGAATAAGGTTGGTAGACTTTACCAACATCAATTCATGAGTTATGATACTGCATTATAATTCAAAATATTACCAAGGGGGGGGGACTAGATTAAGGGTATACAATATCACTCTATATTATTTCCTACAACTATACATGCATCTATAATTATCTCAAGATAGATCTTTTTTAATGACTATGTACTTCTTTAGAAGGACATGTTATCAGGAGAAACCAGTTCCTGGTACAGGAAATCATGTTTGGTAAAGCAAAGTGTCAGTCAAAGAGAGGAAGCCTCTCAATGAGCTAGGCCGACACAGTGGCTGCAACAATGGGCTCAAACAGAAGAACCATTGTGAGGATGATGCAGCACCGGTGATGTTTCCATAGCGTTGCTATGAGTAGAAATCAGCTAGATCGCACCTAACGACAACAACAACATATAGTTCTTCCTATTCTGTTTGGAACTTTCTAATGTTTCACTCATTAAATGCCTGATGTCTGCCTTGGCCCCCAAAGATCTTGCTACTCTTTCTAGTCCAAAAATTGGGAGCTATTCCACTATAATTAGCAGTTTAATGCTTGATTTTCTACAACTCTATTCATGGGTTACTGCTTTTGAACTGAAGCATTACCCTGTGAGACAACACTGTATTTGAAGTGACTGTTGCTCAGAAGGTATTGCATAAACTACTGCCATCTCTGAAGCCAGTTACTCTTTTGCTAATGGGAGATGCAGACATCTGTGTCACAGGTTTACCATGAGTATATATAAAAGAAGAAAGACAGCAATTTGCACGTAGTAGTTCCCTGAAGGCTGCTTCCTTTATCTTCCTACTAATAATAAAAAGCCCACCTTGATTTCTGGGTAACACTAACCCCTCCGATTTGATTTTAGTCTTCCAAGGCCTATAGCTGGAAAAGAGGAAATGTGCCTTTGAAGGGCCTGTACTGGGAGGTGGGGAGGGGCCAGACTGAATTCAGTTCTTAATTATTTCAACTGAAGAGAGAATCATGATCACTCTAAGCCTCTGTTCTTACTCTGGATTTGAAAATATTCCGACTATCAAAATGATGTGTCAATGAGCCCTGGGGGTCTAATGGTGGTTACACATGGGTGCAGGTCCAAACCAGCAGTGGCTCCTCCGGAGAAAGGTGGACTTTCTACTCCCTTAAAGAGTCACAGTCTGGGAAACCCACAGGGGCAATTCTACCGTGTCCCACAGCAGTGCTTCTCAACCTTCCTGCCGCCACCCTTTCATACAGTTCCTCGTGTTGTGGTGACCTCCCTACCATGAGACTATTTTCATTGCTACTTCATCACTATCATGTTGTTACTGTTATGAATCGGAGGAACCCGGTGAAAGGATCATTCAACCCCCAAAGGGGTCACAACCCACAGGCTGAGAACCGGTGTCCTACAGGGTCATACTGCATTTGGGACTGACCAGATGGCCATGAGTCTGGAGCGTGTGGGGCATATCATTTATTTCACTAGGATTTAGTGAGGGCTATATGTAGTCACTGATCACACGGATTACTTTTACTCTGGTACCAGCAAATGTATATATATTGGCATACACACACACACACAATGACGAGGACTTCAATGATACAAGTTCCCCCATTCCATCCACCTACAAAAATAGTTTTTAATAATAGGCTTTTCTCAAGGTAATAAGCTTTAGATAACATGTCACAGAGTTGTAATTGTCGCTCAATCACTTAAGCCACAGAGCAGTGGGTATTGAGTACTGAGGATTTAAAATGCAAAGCCTGTTACTAAAGGTGGGATTCATTTTGTGGCTCAGGGCAGACTGACAGCTAGGGTCTCTCAGCAGCACAGGCCTGTCAAAGAGAAGAACCATTTGTTATTCCTCTAAAGAAGTGGGGAAACCACACAACACAAGAGGTACTTAAATCCTGCCGGTGATCTGCTCTGTTTATGAACAGTCACTAAACACAAAAGTCAAGTTCGACTTGAGAACAAAGTCCCTTCCTTTTTTCAAAGCGCTAGTATAATTTTGCAAAGGGAGTGCTTACCGAGCAAAATAGCTTTGTTTCCGTTCCTTCTTCTCGTCCTTGGTATCCATAATACACAAGACAGAAGTACGTGTTTGGGAAGACCTTCTTCTAAGTCAAGGCGTCATACCTCTGGAACAGAAGCAGAACCACAGTAAATGAGGATGTCTTCACAGGCCAATACAAAGATTAAACCAGAGTGGAGCTACGTGGACCAAAACAAATGGAAGATAAACTTTAACCAGGAAACACAGACACGTGAGTCCCATATGAAATACAAATGCCCAGGGAGAAAAAAACAAACAAACTATAATTAGAATGCTCCTGTTAAGCTATAGACTAGAAGGCAGAGCAAAAAGACATTGAAGTATTTTCCTCACAAATAACCATTAATTCCATGTGTGCCACTCCCTTTGGAAAATGTTAGGCTAGATAGTCAAAGGACAGTTATCTTTTAAAATTTAAACTCACAATCATTCTTTTCAAGCAATTAATAATGAGTATGTTTTCCACATAATTATCTACCATAAAAAGTGTTGTTACAGGAAATGTTCTTTCTTTGAAAATAAAAACTCAAAATAAAGAAAGACATAAAAACTCCAGTATCCTATATTCAGAAGCAGACTTGCTAGTGCATCCCACTTCAGAAATGTGGAAAGGAAAGCACAAAACTCAGGAAACAATTCTCCAAAATGGCTTAATACACTTGCTTTTCCTCTCCCCACCCCCACGGCCCTCAGTTAATCATCCCAGGAGCTCCGTAAACCTAGACTAACAAACTGCTGAGAGATCAGTCCTCCCTAGAAGCCATTTTCATCATGTCATTCGCTACTTCCCGACGGAGTCAGTGACCTGGATTGCCTGCAGCATAGTAACCCTCATATCTACCTTGTTAGCCCAAGGAGTGATCACCGTTACAGCAAAGTACATTCAATCAAAGTGGTTAATTTGTTTCAATAAATAACTCCACTAATCATCTATATGAGGGATCCTTGTGTTAGTCTGGGTAGACTAGCGAAACAAATCCATAGAAACTCATATGTATATTAGAGAGAGTTTTATATAAAGGGTAAGTGTACATTAAGAAAGCACCCCAACCCAGTGCTGTCCAAGCCCATATCTCCAAGATCAATCCACAAAGTCCTTCTCCATCTCACAAAACACACGCAATGATGCCGACTGCAGGAGGAAAGCCAAGTCAGTGAATGTGTAAGCATCTCAGCGCTGGCAGGGGTCTCCACACAGCTGCTCCAGCACCCAGGGCTGCATCAGGGTAGGTCCATGTGGCCTCTCCTCAAGGATGTCTTGCAGGAAGTGAGCCTTGCCAGCTGAAGCAGGGAACTGGCTAAGGCAGCTGCACCCTGGTCCGACCATCAGAGAGAAAGAGACTGGAAACCAGAAAGGCGAGGCTCACCAAGCCATTTCTCTCTCCACCCTTCCACTAACCCCACATGTGTTTATCTGACAGGCTGGCAAAATAAACCTTAACTATCTCAATCCTCAAACAGTTCATGGAGAATGCATTTTATGAAAAAACTCTCCATGGATTTCGAAACAATGTTTGCAGCATAATAAACAAACTAGCCTGTTGCAGCATGTCTAACAGGATCTGGTATGAGGCACTAAGGAGGACAAGCATTGGTTTAAGAAGGAGTCCCCAGCAGAGCAATAGGAAGGCCGCCAAAACTGAAGTAAGTAAAAACATCAAACTTATGATGAAGGAATGGTGACGTGACTGATGCTTCACAAAGTTTACAATGAAATCCAGCCGTTTACAAATGGATAGCTTATTGTAAGAAGGGGCTAGATTGGTTGAAGATGAGGCCACATCCATCTGGTTCGTACCCTAATTGAGGAAGACCCCAAATCAACAGTGGAAACACCGGGCACCACCACGCACACTCAGTCGGTTCAACTTTCACTCTTCTGGCAGAAAAATTAAAACTGAGCAAAGTTTCTGCTCAATGGGTGCCAAACTGCTCACCCAGAGCAGCTGTAGGCAGAAGCAGGCCTCTTAGTAGAAATTTAAACAGAAGGGATCAAAATCCTGAAGCAGGTCTTCAAAGACATGTAACAAGACATGTCATACCGCTGTGCCAGTACTATCTTTTTAAAAAGACTAATGAAAACCATGAACACGAGGTGGTGGAAGTGACGCAAAGTTAAAACCTACGGGTTAAAAGTTCATGGCAAGCCAGGTTTTTTGGGGGGCTAAAAGCATTTTTGCTTGTTCACTTTCTAGAGAACCATATCATGATAATCCCTGGTTATTAGGAGAATAATACTTTGAGAAGGTTAGTCAAAACTTCTTCCAAAAATGCCAAGGAAGCTCCCCCTGAGTCTCTCTCAACCTCCACAATTCTCCTACTTGTTCCTTGCTCTTAACGAAGGGCAATTTTGCAAGAGTTTCGATGGGAAATCATTAGGTATCCACTTTACAGTCCTGCTTTGGCTCCTGGTAATCCCCCACCGCGCCCCATCTTAAAAAAACAATCCTTAAAGGGCACCCATTTTCACTTCAGTCAACAGTGTAAAAAGGACCACAATGATGTCGGTAAATTCCCAGGACCTTCCGTTTTTTGTTGTTGTTTTTTTTTCCAGGTTTAGAACATTCTTTTTTATTGTTGGAAGTTAATACATATATCATATCATTCCATAGTTCAAAGAACATTTTCTTCACTCTTTTTTTTTTTTTTTTTTTGGGCCGGATTTAACCCCCCGTTGGTTTTTTTTTGTTCAGGGTTTTTTTTTTTTTTTTTTTTTTTTTTTTTTTTAAATGATTTTAATTTCTTTTTTTTTAAAATATTTTATTAGGGGCTCATACAACTGTTATCGCAATCCATACACACATCAATTGTGTAAAGCGCATTTGTACATCATTCTCAAAACATTTTCTCTCCACTTAAACCCCCGACATTAGGTCCTCATTTTTTCCCTCTCTCCCCGCTCCCCCCTCCCTCATGAGCCCTTGATAGTTTATAAATGGGTATTTTGTCATATCTTGCCCTGTCCGACGTCTCCCTTCACCCACTTTTCGGTTGTCTGTCCCCCAGGGCGACCTTCCGTTCTTTAGCAATGAATTAAATGGCTGTTGCCATCACTTACAAATATGTCTTGAACTTAATGAAGCTTTACATTGAGAAATAAAGCTTACATATTAACTTTTAATTCCATTTTTTCCACTAACATTTTGAACATCTCTCTTCTCACAGAAAAGTCTGATAAATATCAGAGGCCAAACTCAAATGAGACATGATATCTGACCTACTGGTTTTATATTCAGAGACAGATTTAGTACTTCCAGCCTATGGGGCATGTACGACTGTGAAGGAGGCAGAGGAAGCCGCTGAGTCCTAGAGGAAGAGCCCTTATCCACAGACAGATCTCACCCCATGCACTCCCCACACACTCACAGTTTGAAGACTACGTGTGAGTTTCCCAGACAAAGGGCAAGGAGAAGCGAACCTAGAAGAACCATAGCAAAAAGACGGAATATTTTCTTGATGCTCCCAGGGTCAGATGGGAAGTGAAGCAAATGGCAGAAGCAAGGATGAAGATTCGGGAAGGATCAGGATCATGGAAGGACTGACATGCTAAGGAATACGGTGTCTGTACAGATGCTAAGCATTCAATCTACTAGGGTGTTAGCATTGAGAAGTTATTTGTTGCCCACCCCTTCTCTTCACCTACGTGAGGCATCACTAAATGACAATGCTAAACTCGAAGCAGCAATGACCAAGTTGACGAGAGCTAATCTAAACTTTTCCCCTATTCCTGATACATGTAAAAGGAAGCCACCAAAGGGTTTAACAGGAGAGGATGTGTCACGCCTCTACTGCGGAGGAGGTTTGTGAAAGCATTACGAATAAGATGCAGTACATCCATTAGAGGGCTGTTACAGTAAACTTAGTTGAATGGGAAGGGTCCAATCTTAGGCAGTGGAGTTGGGATTTAAAGAGCTGGGATGAATTAAAAAAATTATTAAGAAACCAGAGTCAAGAGTCAGTGACTCCCTGAATAGACAACCAGAGAAATGAAGGAATGAAGAACAACCTCCAAGCTGCTGCTTCAGGGACTGGGTGGACCCCAAATGCAAAATACAATCTAGAAGACGTGAAGAGGGAGGGCAGACAGCATGTGGGATGGAGGGGAGATGGGGGTCAGAAGGAGATAGGGGTTCAGTTTGAGGCATGTGGCCTTGGAAGTACCTGTGGAAGAAGTTCATGGGAGGCATTCGCCAGGCAATTGATTATAAAGATCTATTTAAAGACTAGGCAAGTAACAAGGGCTTGAGAAACAGATTTAGAACTACTCAGCATCTGACTGTCGTTAAGGGGGGAAAAGAAAAGAACAACAAAGAAAAAAGGTTGAGATCATGCTGGAAGAGTGACAACTATGCAAAAGCTCTGATGGAAACAAGGGGGGATTCACACTCAACTGTGCCTCCTGTCTGACCTGGGCTCATCCTTCAAGGGGTTTGCCATCTATTCTGAGGAAATACGATGTGTGCAGATAGCTGAATTGTAGGCGAGTAATTTAGGGCCAGCAATGAATACTTGGGATCTGAAAGACTCAGAGTTCAATTCTATAAGGGGCGACAATGTAAACTTTTTTTTTTTAATCATTTTATTGGGGGCTCTTACAGATATTATAACAAACCATAAATTAATTATAGCAAGTGAACTTGTACATATGTTGCTATCATCATTTTCAAAACATTGACATTCTACTTGAGCCATTTGAGATCAGCTCCTCTTTTTTCCCTCCCTGTCCTACCCTCCCACCCTCATGAACCCTTAGTAAATTATATGTTATTATTTTTTCAGATCTTATACCATCTGCTCTATCCCTTCACCCACATTTCTGTTATTCATCCTCCTCAGACGGGGGAGGTTAATAAATCCATCGCTCAGTTCCCACTTTAAGAAAAGTCTTCAATAATTTTGTTTTGTTTTGTTTTTTTATTTAATCATTTTATTGGGGCTCATACAATTCATCACAATACGTAGATCAATTGTGTAAAGCACACCTATACATTTGTTGCCCTCATCATTCCCAAAATTCACTTTCCTCTTGGGTTCCCGGAATCAGCTCATTTTCCTTTTCCCCCCTCCCCTCTCCCCCATGAACCCTTAATAATTTATAAATTATTATTATATCTTATCTTACACTGCCCGGCATCTCCCTTCACCCACCCCTCTGCTGCCCATCCCCTAGAGAGGAGGTTATATGTAGCTCCCTGTGATCAATTCCCACTTTCTACCAACCCTTCCCTCCTGGTATCGCCACTGTCACCCCTGGTCCTGAGGGGTTCATCTGTCCTAGATTCCCTGCGTTTCAAGTTCCCATCTGTACCGCTGTGCATCCTCTGGTCTAACCAGGTTTGCAAGGCAGAATTGGGGTCCTGGTAGTTGGGGGGAGGAAGCGTTTAAGAACTAGAGGAAGGTTGTGGGTTTCATTATTGCTATACTGAACCCTGAGTGACTCATCTCCTCCCTACTACCCCTCTGCAAGGTATGCCCAGTTGTCTAAAGATGGGCATTGGATCCCCATCACGCGCCACCCTCATTGACGAGGATATGATTCCCCCCCCCAGCCTTTGGTGTTTGAAGCCTGGTCCCTTTGGCCCTTCATGATCACACATGTTGGTGTGCTGCTTCCATGTGGGCTTTGTTGCTTCTGGGCTAAATGGCCGCTTGTTTACTTTCAAGCCTTTGTAAGCTTTTCAAGGCAGGTAGGATGTCAATGGGCAAAGAGGAGAGGGAGACATTAGAGACAGAACACCTGAGCAAAGGTGTGGATGTGAAAAGGCCAGACATATTCGGGGCACAGTAAGGAGGATAGAGCGGCTCCCAGGTAGGGGAAGGGTACGAACCTTGATGGCCTGCCTATCACATCATTTACTACAAAACAGCTTCCATATTTATATATTTTCATTCATATCACCACCTTAGGAGTTGAGTATTTTTATTTTCTTTAAACTAAGGCTCACATATGCTAATTAATTTCCCTTCCTGAAGCAGGAATTTAAGTCTAGTTTTGCATACACTCACGTGCTTTTTAATAGCCTTTGGAGCCAGGAAGCATTTGGAAAGGAGGGAGGAAAATAAAAAGGTTTGGGTCGACAGTTTCCAATCCCTCAGAATGTATCATTCGGTTCAAAGGGATGGAAGTGATCCTTGGGGGTGGATCAGTGAGGCGCCCTCTAAGGAAACCATGAGTGTGGCAGACGGAGAAGTCCAGACCCAATGAGTGAGGTATCTTGGAGGGGACACTAAAGCGAGGGGGACAGTGGCGGAGTCGTCCAACCCTTGAGCTCTCTTTCACTGTGAGCTCTGCAGAACTCCTCTCGAACTCTGCACTTTATCCTTACTCTTTCTCCAAGTTTAAGATTAGCTTGCCATGCTCTGATTCCTGAACACATCTAATTCAAGTGCCTGTTCAGAAGGCCGGCCACCTGGGTTTAGAACGCCTTCCCTGACCATGTATCTACGGCTCTTCTCTGTTCTGAGCTGACTTCCATACCACCGACTACTTACTGAGAGGCACTTAATCCTGCGTTGCGTGACGATGCCACCTTACTTACCCTCCGCCGCCCCCCAATCTATTCTTCACAGGAAGAATCCTCCATGTTTCACATTTTTCTACCCCCGGCCCCCCAATACCTAGCACAGAACTAGGCAGAAGAGCCACATAAAAGCTAAGCAATGAAGTAAATTAATTCAGATTTGGGGATAAGGTCAACTGCATGACAGGTTGCTATGAATTCAAAAATCCTCCCACATTAAGAACTGCGTGGGAGCAAGGGTTAAGCCGGGGTGGTCTTTCGCTCTCCTATCGGGTCGCCGTGAGTTGGAACCGACTCGAAGGCAAGAACAACCACCACGAGGGTGCAGACTCACGCCGATTTCCCACAGGTTCCAGAAACAATTAGAACCCCAGGCTTTTGGCCACTACTGGGGCCAGGTGGTTTCTTTAAAGTTCTTATCTGCCACAAATATGTGCGGAACCCTGTTTATTCGATTTTCCTCATGAATAACAATGAAGTCATAACGATGTAATTGGAAGCTGACCTAGAAAAGACTATTTGGTTCCAATGGAAAATATTGACAACAATAAGCACATCAGAAGATTAAATGATCCAAGAGCTGACATCTGGCGCTGCCGTGTGTGCTCAGTGTTGGCAAGGCTTACGTTCTCCTTTCTTTTTCATACTGCATTGGATAAATTCTAATGAAATATGCTAACATTTGGTTTCTTTTAAGTTTCTGCATATTTTTTTTAATTCCTTAAACCAGACAAAGGCAGTCCTTCCATGTCTAGATATACCAACAGTCTCAGAAGGAGAGCAGCAAAAGATGCTATAAAATGATTCCCACAGAGCACCACGCAGCAGCCTCCCTGCTCCAGAGAGAAAGAACCCAGGCTGCTTCCTTTGCTCTCATGGGAACTACAATTTCCATTACAAGTTAGAATGGGCTTCTTAAAAGCCCCTCTTTCATTTAAGGTGGACTGCTCCTGACATCAATAAATTTCAGATTCAGCCAAACATTGAATTACAAGAGTATCCTACATTTACTGTCTGAGAGACTGCAAGGCATTGCACAAGGGAGCCGAGGATGAATGTTCTATCTAGATACGTCTTCTTGCGATCTCAAATCAGTATAGCCAATTTAAACCTAAATTCATTTCATTATTCAAATAAAAATGAAGTATGCAAAACCCTTACCTTTAAGTGCTGTGTTGAAGACAAAGTATTTTCTGTATTACCAGCAAACTATACCTTGGGCAAGACCACAGCACCACGGAGAACTAACAAACAGAGCTACTGGCAACTCCCTAAGTACATCAAACTAATGTAGCCCCACCCACATAGCACCGAGGGGTTTTCTGGCTACACAACTAACACACTACGGCTCTTCAACACTCAGGTATAACTAATCAGCACTATAAAAACACCACTGTGCCCATGATTTCCATCAACTGTTTTTCCAACACCATGTTTTTTAATACACAGATTAAATTAGGCAAAACCATGCTCTGAGGCTTGGCCGCACTGAGTTTTGCTTAGTAAAGGAAGAGACTGAAACGTACCTTCCTGTGCAGATGTCCTCTCTGTGAAAAGACAACTAAAACATGACAGGAATTCAAGCTTGAGTATCAAGGCCATGTGGCATCTAAACAAAGACCGCATATTTAAGTTTCAGTGTTCCCCAAGGTGAGAAACGTGAATACTTTCTTTAGCTAAAAACTTGAGAGGAGAATGTAAAAAAAGATACAAAAAGCAACCATATCATCATCAAGGAGCTGAAGCCCTCAAATAAACAAATGCATGTCAGCAGAAGAAACCAAGTACAATTATAATTAAGTAAATAAAATTTATTAAAGGGGAACCCATAGAGTGTGTGTGTGTGTGGGGGGGGTGTGTGCGGGATTGACAATGACACACCGGACAAAGGACTAATCTTTAAAGTCTATAGAAAACTGTAACACCTCAATAAGAAAAAGACAGATAACCCAATGAAAAGTCGGGGAACGTTTCATCAGTGATGACATCCGAACAGTCAACAAACTCATGAAGAAATGTTCGTGATCACTAGCCATCCAGGAGATGCACATCAAAACAACGTGTTGTCATCTTTCACTGGTGATCACAAGCAAGTACAAAAAACCCCCAACAACCCAGAAATGAATAAATGTTGGAGATGCTGTGGACAGATGTGAACCTTTAAGCACCACTGGTGGGATTGTAAACATGTATAACTACTGTGAAAAGTTGTATCAAGCTACACCTAACAATTGGGAATAGAAATTCTATACAATCCAGCAATCCCCCTGTTGGATATATATATACCCTAGTAACAATCATGACACAAACAGACATATGCACACCTGTGTTCAGTGCAACTCTGTCCACAATAGCAAGAAGATGTAACAAACTAAACACCCATCAGTATTAGAATGAATAACCTCTTGTACATACACACAAGGGAATTCTATGCATCCCTAAAAAGTAATGATGGAACGATGAAGCACCCATGGAAACCCAGAATGTCTTCAGAGCATAAATCATGCATCAGAACAGCAGTAGCATAGCAGTCCACCGATTTTTGAAGACTCTCTCATGGACCACTGACCCTGCTGGAGACAGAAAACGAAGCAGCAGAACCTGCCAGAAAGCTCAGGTTAAAAAGGCAACTGAAACTCCTTAGTTTGTAAAATGAGAAGTGACTATTCTTCTGATATTGGTGGGTGCAAAGAAACTGCAGACGTGTAAGAGGAAGCAACTAACTCTATTCTCGGGAGGCGAGGAGTGTCAGAGAAGCTTCACAAGATGTCAGAATTGGGTTTTGAAGGAGCAGCAGTTTTCCATGGTTGGTGAGTGCATAAGAAGTTAGGCTCGCCAGGCAGAATAAGGATGTGCAAACTGTTATGAAGAAATGTGGCGAGCTGCTGGAATTATCGTGTTTTGGCTTTATTGCATAGCTTCTGGTAGCCTGATACAACTATTGTTGTTAGTTGATGGCAAGGTTGTCCCTGCCTCAGGGAAAACCCCCTTCATAACAAATAAAGTGCTGCCTGGGCCTGGGCCATCCTAATGCACTGATACAGACTGCACCATTGCGACCCATGGTTACAGTCAAAACTGATAGCGCTCTCCCAGCCATAGTCCCTTATGTGATATAAATTTAGACTTCATACCCCCATGGTTTGGAGGACATTTTCTGCTAACAAACTGGAATAGGATGAGATTAAGACCAGCAAAAAAAAAGACTGACTTTTGAAAATTTTGAGAAAGCAATTTTACCACTGGATGCATCAAAGCAGGAAAGTCTGTGCCCATCAATGAAAGCCCTGTTTTGGGACTGAAAGTTAGAGGAACCCAATGAGTTTGGTGGGCTCACTATGGTAACTACCTGGATCCACCTACTAATGGAAGTGAGGGGTGGGGGGGTATGCAGTGATGAGTGAAGCATTGAAGAGACAGGCTAATTGGGACACGTTCCATTGGTGCCTGTTGGCGTGGTTACCAAAGCCTAAAGATAAGAGAGAAGAGCAAAGCTGGCTGGTCTGAAGTTTAAAATGTTGGGTGAATATTGACCTATGGGTATGGCCAACCCAGGGACAATTGGTCTGAAGTGTAAGTAGGGTTGTATGGGCTCCCAAACTTGCAGCTGGTACCAATTGATCTAGTATGGCAGTCTGGGCTGAGATGACCAGAACCTGACCCAATGAAGAGAAAGATGCTTGGATCTGTGAGACGGTCCACACTGCTACAGCGTTCATGGATTCTGCTTATGCATGTGGATGGCCAGAGGTCCAACCAGAGGTAAAGACTCATTGCATCACGTTAACATTCCTGTCTCCTCAGTACTGGGTTGTTAGGAGAAGGCAATTTAGGAATGGAATATCTGAATGGCAGAGGGTGAGGTGAACGTATAAAGTGGCTGGTTTACAAGATCTTATGGATGTGTGTACATAAAAAAAATGACTGCAAGGGGGGAAGTTAATCCTTCAATATGATAGGGACAATGACAAGAGCAGCCAGGGAGAGGCTTGCAGGTGCCGTGGATTATTTAATGTGACCCTTTAAGTAAGGTAACCAGACATCCCGCTTTTGGCGAGACAGTCCTGATTTTTAACAAGACAGTCCTGATTTTTAACAATTTTCCCCGCGTCCTGCGGTGTATTAAAAAAGTCCGGGTTTTTGAAAAGAATGCATGACAAGCTAGGGTATACAGTTTTTGGCTGCCATGTGGCTATTTCGCCAGGATATGAGTTTTATCAATGGTGTCCCGCTTTACCAATGTTAAAATCTGGTCACCTTACCTTTAAGCCAAAGTCTCTTAACTCCTACCAAACGATCTTTTCCTGCATGGGTCTAGTAAGAAAGGTGAGATTCAGTTTTAATTGTGAACAGGATTCCTTGGAAGGCCATCCTGGTGTGTATAAAATGAGCACTCTGAGAAGGAGGAGGAGGGATCTCATTACCTGCAAGAGCCAGGAAGCTGGGCAGTGAACCTCCTGGATGCAGAGCATGGGTCAGAGTAAAGGACTTCCCAATCCAAGAAGCGAGCAAAGCTGAGTGCTTTTGTGCAGGGGGCTGGCTTGAAGAGTGGGGTGCCTCTGGGCACTGAATTCAGGGAGTTGGGTTTGCTGACGCACATACCTTGAGCTGAATGCCTTTATGTGGAGGCTTATGGCAGAGTCGTATGCCCCTTAGGGCATGTATTAGCAGACCTGAAAGAACTTTGTAACATGTCCTGACAAACAACTATCCTGAGCACTTCTCAGTGGCATTACTACTTGTTAACTCCCTTAATAAACCACTTAATCATGAATTTTGTCTGGGTTCTGTATAACCATTGCAATGGATATTAGAACTAGAGATAAAATAGACTACTAATTAAGACATCAGAAGGGTATCTATTACAGCCTGTTGCTGTGCAGAAAAGAAAATTCTATCCACTACGATGTCAATGAGATTTCAAGTGTTCATAAAATTTACACGTACCTTAAACTGTACCTAGGAGACTGGCCCCACACAGAAAAACCAGAGTGAATTCAAGCTAGACAGACCTACAGAATATAAACAAGTAGCAACTAAATAGTTATTAAACATTTACCATATGTGCCAAATTTCATGTTCAGTATTTTCAGTTTCACTTCATTTTCATTACTGAATGAGGATGTAAGTATTCTCAGTCCTTTATAATTTAAAAGGTTTACAAAAACTGTTTCAAGGCCAAACCGCCATAAAAGTTACAGCCTGAACGATTCACTCCGTCTGATCCCAACGACAAACCACTAACCCTGGCCTCCAGTGCTGGGTTATCACTACACAGAATGGGCTCCCGAACTCCTAGCTTCTTCCCGGATTTACCTGGAGCTAAAAGAGCCAAAGGGCAAACGCCAGCTTTGGCCAAATGTTCTTTAGGGTTCAAGCCTTATACAGATGAATCCTTAGCATACATGAGTAAACGCTCTGCAATGAATCCATGTCGGTGCATTCGGTAAGTATTTATGGTACTGAGTTAATAGCTTAATGTGGATTCTTCCCAAGGCCTGGGTCACATCACTAACCTTAGCCCTGACTTAGAGGGAAACACAGAGCTCTCCTTATCAGACTTTGGAGGGATACAAAACACCCTGGGGATACCCATCAGGATTTAGAAACTCAGCTGTTTGCAGAAAGGAGTCAATTATTATAAGGTGGAATTTACTCAGAAAAGTACTCCCACTTACTGCTCTATATGCATCACCTCCTGTTGTTTTTTTTAACTTTTTGCAAATTAGGTGAAGATTTAAAGAACAGATCATGTCTTACCTTCAACAATTCATACACCTTCTGCTGCCGGCCCCAAGGGTACCATGAAAGCACCCAGTGGTGCAGTGGTTACATGGTGGGCTGCTAACCCAAAGGCCAGCAGTTTGAAACCCCCAGCCTCTCTTCTAGACCAAAGTGAAGCTTTCTGCTCCTGTACAGATTGACAGCCTTGCAAACCCCCAGGGGCAGTTCTCCTCTGTCCGAGAAGGTTTCGCTGTGTCAGGCCTGATCTGATGGCAGTTGAGTGCGTTTAAATCTACCAGCACTTATTCTGCTTTCTCCCTGTTTCCCATCCCTCCTCCTTTCCTAACCCTCTGGACCCTGTCTACAGGTAAAGGCTGCCCTTTTGATCTTAAATAGTTGGTTCTTCTACCAGAAGGGTGACTAGCAGCCACAGTCCTGAGTTCCCCCTATGTAGCCAGTGAATCTGGTCTCATGATTTTGAGTTTGCTCCACATTTTCTCCTATTTATCTAGGACCTTCTAATGTGATCCTTTGCAGAGTAGTTGGTAGTGGTGGCCAGGAACTGCCGAGTTCTGGTTCTGGAGCTGTAGAGACTGATGTTTGAGTGGTCCATTAGTCCACTGAACTGTTTCCATATGCCCTTCCACTGTCTTCACTCTTCTTTCCTCCAGACAAGGAGAGACCAATGGCTACACCTTAAATGGGTTCTCAAGAATTTTTAAGACCCCAGTTGCTATCACCCAAGTAGGATGTAGAACATCCCCATTGTGAACTATGTTATTCCAATTGACATTGGTGTCTCCCACATAAGACTTTCTTGTCCTGACCTCCAAGGCCCTGCAACTCATTCTCTCAGGGAGTTTGATTATATCTAAGCGTATTTATAACTTTGCCTCCTGTGTGCTCTACCACATTCATGGATATATCTGTAGCAAAAATAAATACACGTATACAAATATCCTGCCAAATCTATATATATTTTGGGGGGCATACTCCCACTCTCCCTCCCACATCTGTTCAGCCTGCGTGTCTGAGTATCTATTCGTAGATCACCACTATTTCAGGATCGTGTATATAAAAGTGCTTGCCCCTGTTGCCTGTAACTCTTGCAAGACTCCCACTGTCTTGCCCTGTGCCTCAGTCATTTTTAACCACCTCTGTCTTACTGTATTTGGGAGAAAGAGAAGGCTCTCTATTCCCATAAAGAGTGAGTCTCGGAAACCCACTGGGTCAGTTCTACTCTGCCCTATACGGTCGTCCTGAGTCAGAGGTGGCTTGATGGTTGAGAGTTTGAATGAGTCTTGCACATTGTCTTCTCTTTCGGCCAAGTTCACAGCTGAGTGCCCTCTCCCTTGTACTTCCCCTCTCATCGTTGGTAACCACCAAAATATGGTTTATATTCTTAGTGTAAAAACCATTTCCTAACTTTTTATAATAGTTTACCTCTTAAGTTTTAAGAACTATACAGCCCTGAATATGTCAGAGATTATCTCCCTAACAGTGAGCAAATTTCTGTGATGTGGTTTTGAAATGTAATATTAATTTTACCCACCCACCCCCAACCCAAATTGGATTAGTTAGTAACTACAGAGAATCAGAAAAATAAAATTATAATCTTTAAAACACATTTTTAATTTTAAACTACAAAGGTAATACATACTTTTCCTTGGAACTAAAATCATAGGTCCTTTTGAACTGAAAAAGTGGTAGCTCTCTATTCTCTACTAAAAACTCTAAATGTTTATGTAGCCCCCCTCTCATTAATACTCCTGAGAATATAAGAAGTCAGTTTTGAGCACCCTTTTACCAACACACGAAGGTAGATTCACGGGGAGCAAACCTGCAGGCAATGAAAGAGGGTCACTAGAGGTCACGAAAGCAGAACAGTCTTCTCCGTTCACCTCCATTTCCTGCCAGAAGAGAAAGCTTCCTCTATCTCATCATCAATACATGACTGATTGGATACCTGCTGCATGCATATGACTGTCCCTCACAAAATCTAGAGAAAATCTAATGCCTGGGCTACCTCCTATTGACCCAGTACAAGGGTGCCACTTGAGATGATGCTCTCTAAGGTGAAGCTGAGAGTGGTGGACTTCTAGTTTCACCAAGAGAAACTTCCAGTTTCACCAAGAGAAAGAAAGAGGTGACCCAGAAAGAAAAATGTGCTCCCAATTTGTTTTAATGATATTATTGGCCCATTCTTCAAAGTCACATGATCCCTTGCCTGGGGTTTGACTCTCCCCCAGCCCCCTCAGTATCACCCCATCCAGGCCCAAAAGAGATTAGCTCTAGATACTTTTGGAGTCTCTCTGTGGATATTGAGCTCAAGCTATTCCCCTAGACCCTGCAGAGAATAGGTGCTTATGGTAATCTCCGTGACGACTCCCTGCACCCACAGAACATACCACCGTGCTCACAGTGTGTTTCCCAGTCTTCCCCCACACTCCTTTATTTCTCCTATATAAGAGGAAAATAAGTGTGAGCAGTGATTACTACTATTACAAGTACTTATGATTATACTTTGGTGGGAGGTATCTATTGGATAGACTTAAATTCGAGTAAAACACACCCATTGTACAACAGAAAAGTGGGAAAAGGGAGACATCGGACAGTGTAAGATATAAAAAATAATAATTTATAAATTATCAAAGGTTCAAAAGGGAGGGTAAGAAAGGGAGGGGGAAATATGAGGAGCTGATACCAAGGGCTCAAGTAGAAAGAAATGTTTTGAGAACAATGATAGCAACAAATGTACAGATGTGCTTGATACAATGGATGGATGGATGGATGGATGGATGAATGGATTGTGTTAAGAATTGTAGGAGCCCCCAATAAAATGATTTAAAAAACAACAACCACCCATTGTTTGATGGATAAAAGGTGGTACAAAGAAATAGAATGCTTTTCAAAAAACTCACACTCTCTAGGCAACAAACACTAGTTTTCAAGGGTTAAATTTGATTATCTTTTAACTTGTTCAATACGAGCCATAGTGTGGCTTCCAGTAGGTAAACTGCTTCTTCACCAAGAAAAAGATCCCAGGCTTCTTTGCTCCTTGTAGATGCCGTCTTCCAGAACACACAGGAAAACACTCATAAAAATGCAAAAGAAAATATAATTGCATTATTTCTCTTTTTAATGTGCTTCCAGCAGATTTATTTACATGGTGAGTATAGGTGGCAATACACTATTGACACTACACGTAAGTCGGGCCTTGTGACATTATTTATGGGGACAATTTCCCTTCAACTCAGGAAGTATTTTCTAAGAAGTTATTTTATGTCTACTGCTTTACTATTTATCTAAAATCTGTGAATATAAAGCGGGCTAAATAGGCCCAAAAGAAACTCATCTTTGACGAGAGAGATCAAATTTACTTTAGTAAAAAACAATCGGGGGAAAATGGTGAGAGAACATTAATGCCAAGTGTGACTGACAAAGAGGAGGTGGTTATGGGAAGCAAGAGGAGAGTTGGGTCACACGGGTCACTGCTGTGAGGGAGAGGGTTAGAGGTGGGGCACCCCCAGACCACTATTCCTGGTTACATTCCAACAGCACCACCGCTTCAGCGAGCATGACTGTACCCCGGACACGGTTCAGCCTTAAAGAAAATGCTCTCCCCCAAAGGCTTGTATACAGCCTAATGAAAGGTGTTGAAGAGATGCAAGTCTGCTCAATATGAACAGAATTGTCATCTTGGCCATTCCCGTCTTGGGGTAAATATATGTATGGTATTAAACTACAATTTTCCTGGAGCCGGGGTCAAAAAAATGTCTACGGTTTAAGCACCCTTTCCTTTAAGATTCTGGGTTTTAAAAAAAAAATCATTTTATTAGGGGCTCATACAACTCTTATCATAATCCATACATACATCAATTGTGTTAAGCACATTTGTATATTCATTGCCCTCATCATTCTCAAAACATTTGCTCTCCACCTAAGCCCCTGGCATCAGTTCCTCATTTTTTCCCCTCTCTCCCTGCTCCCCCTTCCCTCATGAACCCTTGATAATTTATAAATTATTATTTTGTCATATCTTACACTGTTCGACATCTCCCTTCACCCACTTTTCTGTTGTCCGTCCCCCAGGGAACAGGTTACACGTAGATCCTGTAATCGCTTTCCCCTTTCCAGCCCACCCTCCCTCCACCCTCCCAGTATCCCTTTAAGGTTTATTGAATTACTTAACATATAAGTTCTGGCAGAATTCAAAAGGAAAATGGCCCTCTAGTCCCTCTAAGTCAGAATCAACTCAAGCACAGTGTTCATGGGAAAATTTCATTAGCTTTTAATCCCATTTTCCCCCCATGAATTTCTGAAGCCCTCTCATGTTTTCACTCACTCACTTAGACTTGGCCCTGTGACTTCTTTTGACCAATGGCCTCTGAGGATTAACTGTGGCGCTATTTCAACATGAGGCCTGACAAGTCCCTGCTCCCCTCAGGAACAGAATGCTTCAAGTCACTCTTTCTTTAGTTTAGATCCCAGAAAAAAGACATGTGGGAGAGATCTGAAACACCCCGTCCGTCCCCCTTGTCAACGACGAAGTCTAGTCCAGGCCTGCTGAGTGCAGTCCAGAGCAGCCAAGCCACAATCGACCTATAAGTCTATGACTGTGAAATAAATATTTGTGGCTCCAAACCACTGAGATTTGGAGTCTGCCTTATCACAACAACAACAAAAAGACCTTGGACACATCCTGATGTACCAATTACTTTGTGGATTCTTACCAGGAAGGTCAAAACCACATACATAGGTACATATCACAGTAGAGAGGAACAGTACGGAGGCAAAAGCAGAGCCCTATTAAGCAAAAAGGAAGACCATCCTTTCCTCCCAGCTGTCATTTACCCCATAATTAATTTGCCTGGTCGGGCTGTGAGTAAGCATTTGGCTGCTAGTCAAAAGGTTGGTATTTTGAACCTATGGGCCACTCCCCAGGAGAGAGACGTAGCAGTGTGCTTCCAAACAAATAACAGCCTTGGGAAACCCCTGAAGCAGTCCTCCTTTGTTCCACAGGGTCCCTATGCTCTGAATTGGCTTCCTGGCCATAAGCTGTACAGGTCCAACTAGGAAGACATCACTGAACTTAAGGGTGACTTAGGCTCCAAAGTAAAAACACCCATGGCCATCCAGTCAATTCCAACTTATCTACAAATGGTTTGGTATACTCGTTATGTAGGAATATGTTCACGATGTTGTTCTAATTGGGTGACTCATTGTGACCCCCATGTGACAGAGTGGATCCATGTCAGTATGTCCATAACCTAGAAAACCCTATGGAACGGCTCTCTGCCACGTGGGGCTACCAGGGGTCAAAATATACGTGATGACACCCGGTGACAAACAACAGTGTAGTGAATGCATCCCTACAAGGAGCAGGGAGCCCCGTGGTTGCTGATGGATAAGCACTGGACTGCTAGCCTCATGGTTCAAAACCACCAGCCACTCCCAGGGAGAAAGAAGAGGTTATCTGCTCTGTAAAGATTCACAGCCTCAGAAACCCTTGTACATTGTAAAATACATAACAAAAATGAAGTCATAAAAAGATAACAGAATCCTAACAACTTCCTATATCCTCTTAATTATCTTGCTCATGGCTACATGTAGCCCGCCTTGGACCCCAGTGGTCTAGATTATGAGAACAGATTTATAATAACATTTCCTGATAATTATGTAGGATGTGATAATTTTAACAATTTTGTAAAAATTACAGATGCACGAAATTGTCCAGAAGACATCAGAAAAGCAATATTTTATCATTTATGATGGAGTTGTCATTGCAAATAGGATCATAATTTATCTTGCTATACCAACCTGCTCTTTAGTTGGTTTAAAGCTCAGAACCACCTTATGTGCCTCAGAATACGCCTGTGCTCCCAGGGTTCTCAGTGGCTGATCTTTCAGAAGTAGGTCATCAGGCCTTCCATCCAACATACCTCTGGGTGGACTTGGCCCCCAACATTTCAGTCAGGATCCTTGCACATTAACCATTTGTATCACCCCACAATTACATATTACAACTACTGACATATCGACAAGGATCTCATTATCTAACATTTAGCTCTAACAACAACAGTAAAATATCTATATGCCTACTTTATGCATTAACAGCATACATCTGGCAGTCAGGAACGCTGAGGCACATGTGAAGTAAGAGCAACATGGTTGTGATGGTTCAGATTACGTGTCATGATTCCCTGTAGGCTAGCAGTCAAACAACAATGCCATTTGGCAGTTATTAATGATGTGGTCATCCTACTGTTTGTGATACAATCTAAGCATCTGCTATTTTCGCATCACGCCAGTTTTCACACAATGACTTTGACTTTGGAACCTAATCCTGTTGATCAGTGAGGAGTGGGTGTACTACACTCTATTACAAATGTGCTTGCTCACTACGATCTTCTCAGCAATTGAGCCTTTTTAGTCTTAGGCTGGGGGCGGGGAATCTATGATCAGATTTTAGGAAAATATCTACACGGCTAAGGGAACCAAATGCTGTAGCACCCTGGTCCTGAAAATAAGAAAAAGTAGGACTGACAGAGAGAAAGCCAAAATGGAAAAATCATCTATCATACCCAAGAATGTGACTAACATGCTAGCATCCACTGCCCTGTGCACGTGTATGCATGTGGATAGAACTGTGCTAGAAAGTGGAAGGGCACCCAGAGTGCTATAAGGAATAAAACACCTGAGTAATAAAACCAGCCACTATTTAGTTAATGTGTGGTATAAATTGCTGGGTGCCTGGCTTGGAGCTTTGGGGTCAGGGTTTAATGGTACATCTTAGCTAATTGGTTTAATAACGTGTTTACTTGCTAGTTTGTTGCATAGTTCCTGGCATCTTCAAAGCTTGGAGCGACTATCTGGTACACTATCAGAATTAGTCTCTATTCACGTGGAGCACCAAGGACGGAGGGCAGTTAGGAAAATGAGGACACAGCATGGGTGGCGAATTGCCTCAATGAACAACTGCTGTCTCTTTTACCATGCGATCTGAAGAACGTCATGGGACTCAACACCATTCCTGACAACTCGGACCCAAGATTCTGTAGCTAAAATCCTGATCAAAAGGGGGGATGGGGAGGAGATGAAAACAGAACTTTAAATTCTAATGAATGATCTCCTGAAACTATCGCCCTGAGATAATCTTTGAATCTTAAAGAAAAAATATTCCCTGAAGTCTTCTTTAAAGCACACAGAGTGTAGCTTCACTAGTTTAAAAGGCTTGCTTTGGGCACTGTGTTCTTTAAAGATCTGGTTGTGATGGGACTAAGTTGGCAGTAACAGCTCAACTGTGGAGAGGACCCTTGGCGGGCAGGGTACATTAACAGGAGGAACGGTCAGAAAAGGGATGGGAATGGTTGCACACCTGGACGATGTCACGCTGTCACTGTACATGGAGACGCACTTGAAGTCCTGACTATTTTGCTGTGTGTATTCTCAAGCACAACCAAATAAAATTTACAAAAGAAAAAGCGGCAACCAAGTGCTGAAAGAACTTAAAACTAGGATAGAGTACCATTCCTCACATAAACACGTATGAAGCAGGGACAGCAGACTGTCGGGGAAGAAGTGTGGCGGGAAATTCCAGGCAGGGAAGGCAGTCAAAGCTCAGGAACTGAAGAGATGAATTCCACTGCGGCTGGAAGCCCAACTGGTACAGAGTGGGAGATGAAGTAGAGTTTGGGAAACGTGGAGAGGGTGCAGCACCATCATCACCTAAGCCGCGGTTCTCAACCTGTGGGTCGCAACCCCTTCACAGGGATGCCCAATTCCTAACAGCAGCAAAATGACAGTGCTGAAGTAGCAATGAAAATAATTTGATGGTTGGGGTCACCACCACATGAGGAACTGTGTGAAAGTGTCGCAGCATTAGGAAGGCTGAGAACCACTGACCTAAGGCTATCCTCTATTCTCCTAAACTTGCAAAAGAAGGCCAGCACCACAAAAATCCCACCTCCTTTCATTGGGTCTCCTTATTCTTAGGAAAGGGGCAGCAGAAACAGAGGCAGATCGACGAGACGGATTGACACATCGGCTGCAACAAAGCTCTCCAGACAGAACAGCTGTGATGACGCAGGACCACGTGGTCTTGCGTTCTGTGGCACCCAGGGGCTCCATGAGTCAGAACTGGCTTGATGGCACCTACAACACCGACTCTTGACAAACAAGCTTTGGGGCTGACCTATACCAAAGCAAGGCAGTTGAATGCAACTAAGTATCAAACAGATGGCACGCAGGAGAAGAGGTTGAGGAACTGAAATATAAGCTTTGAAAAGAGGAAGAGAAAGTAAAACATATGGCAAAATGAATACACATATGGTAAAGAACTGTTAAGAAAATAGCAATCACATGAAACAACGATATTAATAAGTTAATAAGCTTATATCACTGTAATACATATGGATAATAAAAATGTAAAAATAGAATATAAATCACCTTTGAGTACACCAATAAGGAAAAAGCACTACAGTTTCCTGTCATCTCCCCGATGCCGACGCATTTTAAAGTCAAATTACAATTTTTTTGAACACACAGTTTGCTGTTTACTTAAACTCAATTATTGTGACTATGTCTCTGGCCTTCAGATTATGTTCAAATGCATGACTTTAATTGTTAACTTGTAAGTTTATTAATGTATAAGTTTGTCATGGAGGTGTCCTGCTGTTAGAGGGTGCTACAGAGGGTGCTAGCAGCCCCAGGTGACAAAGGAGGAGTGATCTGGAGAGTTTTCTTGGCTCTAATCCTTTTAGGAGCAGATCACCAGGCATCCAAGTGCTTAACTCTTTGTTCCAAAAGGGCTACTATTTAAAAAAATAACTCCACCATGCACCTTTCTCAAATGTCCCCAGTAGCATCCACAACAATAACCAATACTCTCAAAATTTCCTCCTTTGACAGAGTTCCAAATAGTTTATATATAATAATTTATCTAATACTTAGGAAAATGTAGGGGGTAGATATTACAGACGGAAAACAAAGCATAGAGAAATTAAGTTGCTCAAGTTCACATAGCTGGCCAAAGGTGGCGCAAAATTTGAAGCCAGTCAACTGGTTCCAGCATCCAGCATTCTTCTGTTATACTGCATGCTTCTCAGAAGCAACGTACCCATTTCTGAACTTAAACTTCATCCTTAAGTATTTCCTTAGGATTTACTCTTAGAATGCAATCTCTGAAATCAAGCGATTCATTAAGTTCAGTTAGCTCTCCCTAAAAAATGGACCAAGGTACATCTCACTCTTTGTGAAAAATATGACCCTTGCCAACACTGTTAGTTTTAAAATCTAACACTAATCTGCATTGCTTTGATGCAATGAAGTTGAATGTTGTTCATGCCTTGGTCATTTGTCATCCCTATTTTGTGAATTTTCCGCTCTTATCCCTTACAATGGAGTCGCTGGGTAGTCCGTGCAAATGACTCACACACCTGCAGCTCACCCGAAGTCTGATGAAGTTGAGTTTGCACAGAAACGCGTCCGAAGAAATGTCCAATGATCTACTGCTGAAAACTCAGCAACTGAAAAATCTTTCAAGGAAAAAGACCAGGCCTCCTGGTCGGATAGGGCGGGTGGAACCTCGAAGACTATGACTCCGAGTTACTGTCTGACCGGGAAAGGAACTCCGCCCGGGAGCTCAACTTTTAGCCAAATAATAGACAGGTCTATAAGATGCCTCCCAACAAGGAGATACACACTCCTTAGAGCAATCAAGAGGGCAGCACTGCCCACAGCCACAGTTCAGAAGGCAAGGGGCGGGGGTAGGAAAGATGAATGGAATGGGAGGGGCTGAAAGGGATGAATGGAAACAGGTAACAGGGAGGAAGCAGGATGAGTGCTTATAGGGTGACGATCGCAGTTAATTTCATAAACCCAAATGCGTGTGAGTTGTTGAATGGAAAACGAGTTCTGTAAACTTTCCCCGGCATCCCAAGGAGAAGGTTTCCAAGAGAAACCCCTGTGGGGCACAGTCCTCCTCGGCCATAGGCGCAAGAGCATCTTTATAAGAAAACCCTTACTCCCCTAATGCCGACACAAATTTACGGCATGTCAAAGTGTAATCACTGTGCAAGCCGCAGTGATCTGAGATTTCATAGAGGGGAGCGATCTGGCTGTTTGCGTGAGCCCTTACAGATAGGCAGCAGTGCCTGGGAGAATGATCGGACCTGGAGCTGAGGGCTCAGGGTAAACCCGAGACAATAAAAGCGGAACAAGCCCTCTCAAGAGACTGAGTAAAGAGCCTGTGACGGTGCTTCATGTTGTGCAGCCAGGGCAACACTTCTCCAGTGCCTAACGGCCGGACTACCAAGCACAGCTCCTCAACACCCACGGCCGTGCACGCCAAACCATGGTGACCCCATGTGTTCTAGAGTAAAACTGCTTCACAGGATTTTCCTGGCTAGAATCTTTACAAAAGAAAACCAAATCTTTCTTCGTGGTACCACAGAGTGGCACCACAGCTGCTTTGAAGCAAGAGCCTTTTCAGGTTGGCAGTCAATGCAAGCCATTTGCACCACCCAGGGACCGCTGCTCAGGCATGCTCAATTCCTGTTTTCACCACGTCTGAGGCAAGCAACCAGGAACTCTGGTGTTTGCTGAGTGAGATCAGAATTATAAAATGAAAGGTCTTGAACCACCTCATGAATTATTCCTCTTCCACATGGCCTACCTGGTTAGTGATCAGGATCATCTCCCACTCAGTATTTTACAGGAATGATGTTGGACAAACACTATAAATTCTTACTTTCTGAGTTCTCCGTTAATCAGTCACCAAAAATAAATTACCTCAGGCCAAGCACTTGACAATAAAACCCAAGCACCTAGAACATCCTCAGATAGCTTCTTTCTTGAATTTAAAGCACGGATTCAATACTTCAGAGTCCCGTCTTAAAGAGCGGCTCACGCTCTCCATGTGAGTAATGCTACCTATCAAGGTTGCTAGATCTGAATGGATAGATTTCAATTTCTTAAGAGGAATTTGTTCTATTGGATCCCAAAAGTTTGCAGTCGTTAGCTGCTATGGAGTCTTATGCTAGTGATCCTACGAAGAAGAGAATGAAACATTGCCCGGGCCTGGTCCTTCTTCAATAGCTCTGGCATTGCAGAGTCGTGAGTTGGGCCGCTAACTGTAAGATCCGCAGTTCACAGTCACCAGCAGGCCCTTGGGAGAAAGAGAAGCTTTCCTGTTCCCTTAAAGAGTCAAAGCCTTGGGAACTTGCAGGCCCGGTTCTACTCTGCCCTATAGGGTCACTGGAAGCCAGCAATTACTCAATGGCATTAGCTTCATGATGGTCTCAGCTTCATTATCCTTGCACAATTGTGTCCACTTGGATAATAGTCTGCCTTGATCTATACAGTATTCACTGGCTAATTTGCAGAAGTCAACCACCAGGCCTTCCTTTCTAGCTTGTATTAATCTGGTGGGTACATTGAAACCTATCCTCTATGGGTGACCCTGCTGGTACCTGAAATATCAGTTGCATAGATTCCAGCATCACAGCAACATTCAAACCACCTCGCAACTGACAGACAGGGGTTGTGCTATACTTTAGTGACACCCTACGGAAGTTGTATAAGCAGCTCTGTGGCAGGGCTCAAGTAGAAAGAAAATGTTTTGAAAATGATAATGGCAACATATGCACACATGTGCTTGACACAATGAATGGATGGATGGATTGTGATAAGAACTGTAATAGCCCCCGATAAAATGATTTTTAAAATATATATATAACATTTGCATACTGTAAAATCCTAAACTATAGTTAAAGACCTTTTATAATTGCTTCTTCCCTTCTTGAATAAAAATCTAAAATAAATAATAAAAGTAATAATAACCATAAAAAAGAAGAAGCCTTTGTGGCATAATGACAAGTTGGGCTACTACACTAACCCTCACTAGCTGCTCCAAGGGAGAAAGAGGAGATTTTCTGGTCCCATCAGAATTTACATCCTGAGGAAACTAAAGGGAAGTTCATTAAAGCTATCAGAAGGCTAACAAACTACATGTCATAAAAATAACAAATTAGACCCTTAAGGTAGCAGAGGAGAGTGCATTGGGTGGGTGGGGGGGCGTAATCACAGTGGATTTGGTTTGGTTCCCGTGGAGACTTGAGCCCTTTTCAGACAGAGGAAAACCTGAAGGTGAAGGTGGATTCTCATTGGTAATGTTATAATAAATAGGAAAGCTAAAAAATCTTTAAAAAAGAATTGATAAAGAAAATAATATAGACATAGTATCCAGAGGGCCGGTAGGGAAGTGAGCTAACAGTTTTTAAAGTTCCAACTTTGTTTTTTCTGAGCAACCTTAGTATGCTCTCCAAATTCATAAACGATTGTTACTACAAAATCAATTTTGCTACGAACCTATAATGAAAACTTCTTCTCCCACTTGGAATAGCAGGTTGTGTCCGGAAGTCTCCAGGAGTTGGTGGCACGCCTACGAGGACAGGCTCTCTGGGGAGAAAGTCTCTAGAACTAGGTGTAGTCTGCCCGAGAACAGGAAGACAGTGTTCAAGTAGAGGAACAGCACAGAAAGGAAAACCATGAGCTATGCATGTGCAGGAAATGACACTCAGTTTTACATTATGAAATCAGAGGCTTCTAACATGGGGGCCCTGCAAAAAATTGGTGTGTATGGTATGGAATGACACCCTGAATATCATCGGATTTGGGTTTTTTACAAATCATGATTAAAAGGAAAAAACTTTTAAAAGTTAAACACAATCATGAGCCAAGCACTTGACAGGAAGAGGCAGGACATGATTTCCCCAGGGCCCAAGAGATCCGGTTAGCTCTGAGAACTCGCCCTGTGTAGGATAGGAAGCTTCTGGAAGATCTGAGGAGGGAAGCTGAGAAGTGAGGCTGGCAGAAACACAGAGGACTGATTAGAGGAAAGCTAAATTCAGGCAGGCAAGTGCCCATGCACTAAGAAGTTACTCCAGGGCAATGACTGGGGGTGGAGAGGATGATTAGGAGACAAAACTGAGCAGACTGTAAGTCAAAATTTGCATGGATGGTCAGAAAATATCACTGGGGGCTTCATGAAATGGACAGGATGGGTTGCCTAGTGATAGGGAGAGCGAGTGACTGGTAACTAGGATGAGAGAGGGCCCTTTCACAGACATTGACATAACTTTTGAACTAGGTGAGGATATTAGTGCTTCTAAATATAATTTTAAAATAGTGCAGTGCAGGGAATGATTTCATATGCCCGTCTAGCCATACCCTTTATCTCCCTAGGTAGATTCCAACACCTCTCTGGGGAAGAGCAGGTAGAGGAGGACACTGGTCCCACTGGACAGTGCTTCTTCACATCACCTAATTCCCGCCCTCCAGCAGCAGATGTCAGGGGCAGGGGTGATCCCTAAGCAAAAATCCTATAGCCATAACCCTGAATCTGTGTGCCAGAATACGCCAGAGCCTAATGGGATGAACTGTACCTTCCCTGCATCTGGCAAAATTGAGGCTGTCCATGAGTAGAGCCTTGTTTCCGGTGGCTGAAATAACCCACTAGTCTTGCACCTAGGCAAGCCCACCGAAGGTGAAGGGAAGTGGACTGAGGGGGAACCACTTGCTAGACTGGCCTTGCTACCCGTAATCTGGACCATTGCAGCAACTGAAGCTGACGTCCCTTTCCAAAGTGGAAAAGTTTAGATGAAAATAAATGACAAGTGTAAGGAAAGTGAAATAACACCTGAAGGTGAAAGAATCAATAAATGGTCTAAGCAATGCATGAAATCTAATAGTGTGCTGATATCTCCAGAAACCATCAAAGCAAGGGAAACTTCTTTTCTCAGTCAAATTTCACCAGAAGCCAAAGGGGTGAAGGCAAAAGGACCATTGGAGAACCTGGCCAACCAAATGGATCCCTGCAGCAGACCTGAATGGCTGGTGCCCGAGTACTCCAACCTGAGGAGTCTCTGCTCTGCCAAAAGGCTAATTAGTGATTGTTTGGGACTGACAAAATGGTGGGAAGGAAGAAATTAATCCTTCAAGTACAAATGGGCCAGTGGCTAGGAGAATCAGGCCTGAAGTACAGTGAATTACTTAATATGGCCCTTCCAACCATAGTCTTTAACATAAAGAAACATAAAATGAAAATCCAACACAAAGGAATCAACAAGCAGCATCATGATCAACAGAGAAAATACAGAAATTATCAAGATTTCATTTTACTTGAATCCAATGCCAACACCCTCTGGAGCATCAGCCAAGGAATCAATGTACAGCATTTGGGCAACTCTGCTGCAAAGGACTTCTGAAACGTGCTAGAAAGCAAAGATGTCATCCTGAGGAGCAAAGCCATGGTACTGTCAACCGCCTCGTGCAGAAGATGGAGAGTGAATAGAGAAGGCAGAAGAATAATTGGTTTGCTTGAATTATGATATTGGGGAAGAATATTCAATCTACCCTGGACTGCCCGGAGAATGAACAAATATGCTTAGGAAAATTCAGCTCGAATGTTCCTCAGACGCAAAGATGGTGATACTTGGTTCAGTAAAATGAAGTTCTAATCATTTCAATATTCCCTCTGTTGATGATGTGTTTCTCTTTATTAAATACTATGGCTGGAGGGTCATGGTCATATACTCAGGAGGGAGCAGGCCCTGGAGAAAGATACCATGCCTGATAAAAGGTCCACCGAACAGACAGACCCTCAACGAGATGGACTGGCCCAGTGGCCGCAACAATGACCTCAGACATAACTAGTGTGTCTGTGGCACAGGGCCAGGCAGCGCTTCATTCTGGGGAACACAAAGGCACTCTGAGCGAGGAAACGCTTGAGAGCACTGCGCTACAACCAGCCAGTCTTTTTCACTCCCACCTCGGACTCAAAAATCAAAACAAAATGAACCTTCCCTGTCACTGAGTCAACTCTAACTCACAGTGACTCACAGTGACCCTACTCTTCGTGACTCACAGGGTATTACTGCTTCTGTGAGTTTCTGAGACTTTAACTCTTTACTGGAGTAGAAAGCCTCCTCTTTATCCTGTGGAGCCCCCGGTGGTTTCAAACTACTGACTGTGCGGTGAGCAGCCTAATGTCCCAGTGTATAATCGACTACAGCATCAGGACTCTTAATGACTGGGGTATGACTGTGAAAATGAAGTGCTTGTGGCCTATCACAGAGATTATGCATCTTGCTACTAATGCTAATAGGGTGCACGATATCCTTGTGGGGTTGGGGCCATGCAAATAAGGTATATAGAATTCTAAGGAAAGAAATGATCAGTTTTGCCATCCCACTAGACTTAAAATGGGAAATCCCAGAGGCGGACATGGGAGACTCAACTACCACCAAGGTAGTAAGAGACAATGAGAAGCAGAGATCCGGCAGCAGCAAAGACAACAGAATCAGGAGACCACCAGGGCCTAGCTCAGTGGGCTTCCTGGCTAGAGAGCTAAATGCCTTTGGGCTTGGGCTGACTGGCAGAGAAGGGTACCTCTGGGCACAAATCAGTGGAGTTAAAGAGTTTTGTAACACGGGTCTGAGTAGGGCAGTAACCAGGCAGAAGGCCCAAAGCCTGCCTGCAGACCCAGAGGAGAAAAAGCTGTCCTAGCAGAAGAACTATATCCTGAGTTCTTTCTGATCCTGAATACCTGCTACTTCCCTAATAGACCCCATCACTATGAGTAGGATCTCAGAGATGTGTGTGGTTACTGCCATGAATTATTAACCCCAACACAGGCATAGAGAGTCCTGGGGAGGTGTTAAAATTGGCAAAAAGGCTGCAAAGTAGAGGCATGTTTGACCTCCTCATAGGAATCAGCCTTGAGCTGCTCATGCTGAGTCTCCTTCTCCCTTACAAAGTCAGTTGCCACCACCATTTTTACAAACCATAATACAAATGTGGAAATTAACAGAGTGAGATGCTCCTAGGAAAAAGCAAATTTCTCTCCAAATATGCTCCAATATTTAATTACACTTCTGAATTCAGATCACAGTTACCGCAAAGGCTCCTGCACAGCCAGCAGTAGCTGACTCTTCAGAAGGACTCAGGTGATAAACCTATCATTTGACATCATGTAGATTTAAATAACTATTTGCCTGGCTAAACTCAACCCTCATAATGATTAGTTGTCAAGACACCAGAATGATGGGTGGCTGGCCAATTAACTGAGGAAATTCAAGCTTTTATATTTGATAGTAAATATAAGAGGCCCAGAGAAGAAGCTATATCTGATTATTAGAACAAATATGAATCAGAGAAATCATTGACATAAGTTCATCTGCAGTCCAGGATGGTGTTGTCATATAAGCAGAGGACTTCTAACCAAAAGGTTGGCTGTTCAAATTCACCAGCACTCCAAGAGAAAGCTGAGGCTGCCTGCTGCTGTTTGTTTGGGATAAAGATGACCTTGGGGGGGGGGGGTCACATTTTATATATAATTTCCTGTCTGGTCTAATATTCTATGTAAGACAGTACTCTAGGAAATAATTGTTAATTTATTATTAACCTGAATAGCTTTACCAAGTATACATAAACAAAAACTTTTAGTTAAAAGGTAAGTGGAATTTAATTTTACAAAAGTGTGTACCATTGATTTCTACTTGACTACATGAACTTAAATATCCTAAATTTCCAATATTTGTTTAAAGCATACCAATTAACCTTCTTAACAGTAAGAAATTTGGTATGTACTCAGAAATCAATTCAGTATTCGCTATTAGTTGTGTGCGTGTTTGTTTGATATTTTGCCTCAATCCACAAAGGCAATGAGCCACCTTAGAACAATAATTCTATAAAATGGGCAAATACAATTACATCAAAATCGGAATTAAGAAAACATAGGTAGAACAGAAGTTCACAACCAGTGAGAAAGTTAGCACGTTAGATGTAAGCCACAACTTTTGATACGGTGATTAAAAATGAGTTGCAAATTTGACTCCATTTCCTAGTTGCAAGAGCAGAAATGGAAATATAACCAATATGCAGCTTTTTTTTCTATTTAAAGCTGAGTGTAATTTCTTGCAAGGGCCTTCAACTAGGAGTGGAAAACACGAAGATGTTCTTAACCACCTCTCTAAAGTACTGTAACACATTTTTAGTGTTTGTCTTTATTAGTAGAAGCCCTCAGTATCAATCCCATGGGGCTGGGTGGGAGGGGCGGGAGAAGTGCCAAAGATGCAAAATAAGGGAACCAGCTAGAAGTAAAGAGTTCCTGAAGACCTGGGTAGGCTCCTTGTCTGGCACCAACTATTGGAAGAGAATGGATGGACCTCAGGATCTTTGTTTAACCAAGTCTGGAAGTGTTTCAACTGATCTTCTCATATCCGCTTTGAACAGACCATTTCATATTTTCTGGCAAAGTGAAAAAGACAAGAGGATTCTGAGGGGAGATTAATATACATACAATTTTCAACCATCAGGTGCCTATACCTGAAATTAAACCCAAACCAAACCAAACTCACCACCATCCAGTTGATTCCGACACAGAGACAGCAACCCTACAGGACGGAGTGGAGATGCCCCTGTGGTTTTCCAAGACCGAGAGAGTAGAAAGCCTAGCCTTCTGGCAATTCAAGTACTACATATGCATTCACCATTCTGGTTCTAGTTTACGGAAATGGAGTTTATACTGTTGGATGTAAACACAAGGACAAAAGGGGAAAAATACGGGTTAGATAGGAAAGGGTCATCAAACACCATTTAGCGATCCTCCAATAAAAACCTTGGGAAAGACATGGAAAGATAAGATAGAGTAATTCCTGGTCTTCGAATTGCATTCCAGTGGTTCTCATGGGGCCAGGGAGAAGTGAAACCAGCAATGAAACAGCATTCATTTGCAGACACAGGAGGCCCATTTTGCAAATGCACCCTCCACGCAGCCTCACATCAGTTGGAATCAAAGTGAGGGCAGTGAGTGGGTATTTTGAAATCAGGAACCAGCTCCTGTTTGTGACTCCAAGGCCAAGAGTGCCAGCAACTTGTCAGCTGTATACTCTTATTTGTCAAATGAACCCATTAGTCACATTAACTATAACAAAGTCAAAGAATTTACCGAAAACACCGGGAGGGCTCTCTTGAAAAGTTAAGCAGGAGTCCTCAAACTTTTTAAGCAGGGGACCAATTCATTGTCCCTCAGACCTGCTGGAGAGCCGGACTATAGTTTAAAAAAAAAACTATGAACAAAGTTCTATGCACACTGCACATATCTTATTTTGAAGTGAAAAAACAAACGGGGCAAAAACACCCAGCCGGGGGATAAATGTCCTCAGCGTGCCGCATGTGGCCCACAGGCCGTAGTTTGAGGACGCCTGGTTAAATGCAAGCAAGGCAGAGCAATGCAAATTCATTGCTTAATACACCGATTATAAATTTAAGAGGTGTAAACCTTCGTGGCACAAAGGCTCGGCTGCTAACCCATAGGTTGGCAGTTAAGACTTTCATGGCTACAGAAACAAAAAGGCCTGGCAATCTACTTCATAAAGATATAGCCAAGAAAACCCTGTGGAGTCAGGGAGCCGTAGTGGTAGAGTGGTTGTGTATTAGGCTATGATCTGACAAATTAGCAGTTCAAAACCACAGTGGCAGTGAGTTTGGTTTAGTTTTGGCAATCTTTCATAAAGATTACAGCCAAGAAAATCCTATGAAGCAGTTCTACTTTGTCATAAGAGGTTGCTATGAGTAAAAAACTCACTAATAATAAGATGTAATTATCTTTATTTCATAGGGAATTTTTAATTTCTCTAAATTACATATTTTAAAGCCCTCCACCTCACCCCAACACACACACATTGTTGGTTCTTCCCATCTTTATTAGCATTTACATCTTGGAAAATCCAACATACTTGGAAAGGCAATAGTAATAAACTATGCCCTACCATAGTTTTGTGAAAACTACTCTTATAGGCAACTGGTTAAGAACTGGTTAAGCATTCTGCTGCTATCCTAAAAGTTGGTAGTTCAAACCCACCAATTGCTTTGCAAGAGAAATGTAGCTATCTTCTTCAGTAAAGATGTACAGCCTTGGAAAACTTAAGGGCAGTTCTATTCCGTCCCGTAGGCTTGGTTTGATATGTAATATGCAGTAAGGATGAAAAGATTAAAAATGACCAAAAAGAAAACAAGATCATTAGACCACTAGGCAGATAATTTTGCAAAGAACAGAGATTACCAGGAAATACAGAGTCATAAAATGTATTTATATAATCAAAAATGGAAATATCATAATGTACAAATAAAGCCAAATTGAATATGATGCACTTATCTATCATTTTTTTTCCCAAGATACCATTTTTTTAAACTTGAAAGGCATTATTTTCCAAACATCAACCACTCTGGTTATCAAACTTGGAAACTGATATGCTTATATCCTATGAGAAACCAATACAACTAAAATTGAGGTCTATATTTTGAATCATCTCAAACTCAGCAAACCAAATAGTAAACTCACAGACCTCAAGCTGCTTCTGACTTAGTGACCTCCAAAGATAGAGTAGAAATGACTCTGAGTTTCCGTGGCTATCCTTCTACAGAAATAGAAAGCCTCATCTTTCTCTCACCAAGCAGCGGGTAGTTTTGAACTGCTGATCTTGTGGTTCTCAGCACAATGCATACACCACAGCACTTTTAAATGATTTATTCTTTACTTGCAATAAGATACATCATAATTAGATCAGACCACAATCAACTATAAAATGTCATTTATTAACCATATCATTGTTCCTATGGAGTAACCTGGAATTTTCTTTAAAATGTGGATTGCATTTTTAAACTATGTTTGAGAGTGTAACTGAAGTAAGTTTGATTACCAATAAGACTGGACATTTTGCAAGCTTAGATTATGAAATTAACATATTAAGAGTTGGAAAGGATTCATAGTACCTCATTTAATAATACACATAGGAGAAAATATATATTCCTTTAAAATGTCAAATTTTACCTTTAAATGTTAAGACAATTAAATTGGCCTCTTTGTATGGAAAAAAAGGCTATTTTTCAAATCTAGTGAAATGTCAATGGCCAGAGAACAGCAAAGCTCCAAACAGCACTAATTCACTCATACAACAAACCCCTAATGCGCACCTACTGTTCATCAAACTCAGATTACAGAATTGAACAAAAGGGAATCTCTAACTTCTTGGGGCTTACACCAATTCATTTTTCCCAAACTCGAAATCTGAATGCATTCACACAAACTTGACGTTTACAATGACCTCTTTTCCAAAACTCCAACGCCTGTGGTTTAATGTAAGACTTTAAAAAAAGGTTGTCTGGGAAGAAATCCTCGTGCCCAAAGCTTTGATGTATGAACTGTATAATTGGAGGGGGGCAGGGGGTAGAATGCCTAACCAGTCTCTCAAAAATATAAGCCTTAGCACGAAGTTGGAAGTTAGAGTGAGCACAAGACTGCCGACTACTGGCTAGCCCCGGGCACCCTTCCTGCAGGATGTCAACTCGACACCTGTATCAAACTTGCAGCCACTAAACGCCTCCCTTCACTAAACAGAAGGCTCAGAAGTGGGCACACCACAAGAGTAACCCAGCCTCAACCATCCCCCGAATTATAAGACTTCTAGACGGACCTTGTCCAACAAACCCTAGAATGTTGATTGCTGGGGACTGAACCATCGATTTCCCAAAAACCATACAGCCAGCTTTGAAATCCCATAGAAATCCACAGGACTTCTACATGCCGCTCCAAGAGCCTTCTGAATATCGACACGCTTTGGCTAGAAAGTCAGGAAGAACGCATCTGGAAATCCAGCTAAAAAATTCAGTGACATATCTCCTCCACCTGAGCTGCTGAAAATCCCACGCACCCCCACCCACCCCAAGTAAATAAGCCACATGTCATCCGGTCCTATTCCAGCCCCCACCTCCAGTCGGCAGCTCGTACAGACCCCAGCGGCCCCCGGGGCTGGGAGGAAAGGGTCCAGCTCCTGCACCATCACTTGGTCTCCTGGCTTCCAAAGAGGCTTTCAGGCACCGAGGGCTCTCGGGGCGCGCCCAGCGCCATTCGCGTAGCCCCGAGCGCTCCCAGAAACCGCCGCAGGGGGCGAGTTTGGCCGGTCGTGGCCCCCGGGCCCCCCATTCGCGGTAGCACTGGCTGCCCTGGTCGGCCGGGGCAGGTCCCCGCCTCAGCCACCTACCTACTGGGCGGGGGCGCCGGCTCCTCGGGGTGCAGAGAAGAGGATCGGAAGCCCGTATTTCTGGGAGCGGTGGCCTGCGCTGCTCGGCGCGGGGGAGCGCATCCTCTGGGGCGTGGAAGGGGGGTCGGGAAGACCTTGCACCGACGGGGACGGGGGAGGAAGGCGTGTCCAGGCGCGCGCACCCGGGCCCCCGGGCCC
>NW_022107431.1:58039113-58043557 GCF_000313985.2 Echinops telfairi | reverse complement strand
GCCCCCGCGGCCGGGCCCCGGGCTGCGGATCCCGGAGGGTCGGCTTACCTGGCCCCGGGCGCCTTGCCCACCGTCGGCCCTCTACTCTCGGTGGGAGCTGCGGCGTAGAGAGCAGAGGAGCTTTGAAAGCTCCTTGACGTTCCTTTCCAGCTCGGGGACCCCTGGCCGCAATAACTGTATCGCTCCAGCTGTAGTTCCCTTCCGGCTGGGCTTTGGGCTTAGCAAAGGGGCCCACCATCTCCACCCCCTACCCCCCTTCTCCACTCAGTTCCCAAGTTCACAATGCTGGAGGCTGCCCAACTGCAATCGTTATGGTTGTAGGGCGTCGCAGCTTGGCCCTCCGGGCTGACTCTTGGCTGACTGTTGGCTGGGAGGGGTTGCAACAGCTGCAGGACCATCCCTGCTTGGATGCTCTTCCCTCTAAGGCCCCATGATCAACACTAGGAGCATCTGGACTTAGGATTGACCCCTATTCCAGAAATGTCTCAAGGCAGGGCCTGCAGCTGGTGACACACTGATGACACCAGTGTGTCGGAAGCCATATACACTGGCACCTCGCCAGTGGCCTGCTCTCGGGTTTGGTACAGTTTCAACTCCAACAAAACTAACAGCTTCTCCTGGGACCTACAGCGACACATACCACAGTGGTGGCTTTAGGGGTTCCGTGGCCGGTGGTCGTACAAAATATACCATCTTGCAAAATATGGTATCATCTTCCTGTTCTGTACCGAGCCCATTAAATCGGGCTTGGGTTTTAGATTTGGGGGTCTGGGCTGTGAAGCATAGGGTTCCCCCACACACACACACACACATTTTTCTTTAGGCGTCATGTGATTCCTAGCTTGTTTTCGAGGGGGGAAATATAAAGAGCTGATGCCATTCTATCAAAAGGGCATGGCTTTGAGACTCCCGGAGAGACTGTGATGCCCTCACACCTCTTGGATGTGCCCTTGTATGGTTTTGAAATGTAAAGTTAATAAAAACCTGACAATGGAAAAGGCGTGTTCTATAGCAATCAAACTTGTGGTTATTTTTTTTTAAAAGCTTAAACTTTTTTAGATGAGTTCTCTCCAGCAATTTGGAGGCTGAGGAATCCGATCTCACTTTAATGAAAATAAAAGCGAAACTGATGGTGAAGTCGCCTTTCAGTAGCAGCAAATCTGGCTTTGAGAGATCTATTATTACTTACATTTTACCCAAATTCAGCATCCCTCATCGGGATATCGATGTAGTGACATGATGTATAAAAGAAAGGGTGAAGTTACTGATGAGGAAAATCAGGTCATTGCTCTCTGTTTAATGAAAAGCTTAGAGGTCTGGGTTAGAACGAGTTTCTGTAGGAAATGACGACTAAGCAGCCTTGCGTCACTATGTGCCGTACTTTTCCCACCTAGACCTCACTCTTGTCTTGCTCTGCAGACTCCACATTCTGTCAAAAAAGAAAACCAAAGTAGTATTCGTTATCAGACAAAATTAGTATGTATTTCTTAAGCAGTGACTAATAATCACAAAATGTTAGTCAGTCGTCCACACTGTAAGTAATTTAAGGATCCCCTTTACTATGTTCATGAACCCCACCAGGATGGCATACTTTGTCATTGACTTATTATAACGTCTCAGTGGAGTGAAAACCAAACCCGTGGCTGTTAAGTCAGTTCCCAGTCACAGCAACCCTGTAGAATAGAGAAGAACTTCTCTCTCACATTTCCAAGAGTGTAAATCTTTATCAAATCAGGCATCCTTGTTCTTTCTCCAACTTGTGGGTTTGAACTGATGACCTTAAGATTTACTAAGCCACCAGGGCTCCTTGTTAGCGTGAATGCCCTCCGGCTTAGAAGGAGAACGCTGTGTTCTTTAAAAGTCTTCACTTACTCGCTTTCTTGTGCAGAGCAATTGTCGAGGACCGCTGGTGGTGTAGGGGGTCACCCACTGGGCTGCTACATACAAAGTGAGCAGTTTGAAACCACTAGCTGCTCCTTGGGAGAAAGACAAAGGCCTTTCTGCTCTGGTAAAGAGTCACAGTCTCAGAATCCCACGGGGGCAGTTCTACCCAGCCCTGTAGGGTCCTCATGAGTCAGAATTGGTTCGATGTGAGTGAGTTTGGTCTTTTATTTGAACAATCGATTTGCCATTACAGAGGAATCAAAATCGACACATAAAGCACTCAACAAAAGGGTGGCCACCCATTCTGAGGGAGAAAATGTGACTGTTTCTACAAAGACGTACAGCCTTGGAAACCATATGTAGCAGCTCTACTCTGCCCAATAGGATCACTGAGTCGGAGTCAGCAGCACTGTTTGTTTTATCCTCTAGATTTGTACAATGCAATACAATAAGCCTGGACAGCATGTGACTATTAATAGTTAATGCAAATGAAAATGTTATACCAGCCAACAAGTCAGTTCTGGCTTAGAACAGTGCTATGTGGTTCTTGTTAGAGACCGTGGAGCCAGTTCCAAGCCATAGCGACCGTATGCACAACCGAACGAAACACTGCCTGCCCCTGCCCCATCCTCACAATTCTTCCTGTGCTTGAGCCCCTCATTGCAGCCACTGTCCGTCCATCTCCTTGAGGGCTTTGCTCTCTTACGCTGCCCCTCTACTTTTCCACGCATGGTGTTCTTCTCCAGGGAGTGGTCTCTCCTGACAACGTGTCCAAGGTAAGTAAGATGAAGTCTTGCCACCCTTGCTTCTAAGGAACACTCTGGCTGCCCTTCTTCCAAGACATATGTGTCCTTTCAGCAGTCCGTGGTACTTTCAATATTCTGTTGTTTTCTTAAAAAAACAAACAGTTTTACTGGCACTTCCTCCACAAATCATACAATTCAATAGTTAAGGCATAAAAAAGTCCCTGCTAATGAGTCAAGACTGTAACTGGTTACACAAGTAGAAAACTCAGATTTTCTCCTGTGAATCTGCTGATGGTTTTGAACTACTGCTTTTGTGAATCACAGCCCAACAGGTAACCACTACATCATCAGGGCTCCAGCACCACGATTCAAATGAATTGATTCTTCTTCAGACTTCCTTATTCAATAGTTGACATTCACATGCAACTCTATGCAGTCCCATGTAAAATGTTATTCCAATCACTAGCTACATTTCAAATGCTGAAGTACCACACACTATATAGCTAGTGGCTATTGTACTGGACGACACAGTGAATGATATTTCCATTCTTGCAGAAAGTTATTATATAATACATAAAACCACTTGGAAACTCTACTATAGATCAAACTTCATTAGGCGGTAACATTTTCAGTCCATAGTAAACCATTATGCCAACAAGTTGATACTGACTCTTGTTGTTAGGTGCCCTTGACTCGGTTTCCATTCATAGGGACCCTTTGTACAAGAGAAAGAAACACTGCCCCAACCTGTGCCATCATGACAGTTGTTCTCATGTTTGACCTTGATTGTAGCCACTGTGTTGATCCATCTTGTCAAAGGTCTTCCCCCTTTTTCCTCCTCTGCTACTTCACCAAGGACAATATCCTTCTCCAAGGACAAACAGACAGAGCAGTGGTGGGACAAACTCACAGCAACTCTATAAAAGACTTCTGAGGACAGATGGGCTCATCTTTCTCCCATGCAGCTGCTGGTGGGTTCTAACTACCCGCCTTTTATTCAACAATACCACAAATAGTCTTTGAGAGTTCAGGCTCTGGATTCAGACTACAGAGCCACTGTGTGTACAAATGATTTGACCTCAGCTTGTTTGTCTGTGAAAGGTGATGACGATAGTACCAATGTGACAGGGTGGGTATATGAATTAAATGGGTTAATGCACGAACACTGCTGAGACTAAATTCTGGAAGGTGGCTTTCAGTGAAAGTTAGCTATTACAAACACTTCTATAATGAAGTTAGTTTTAAAGATACAACATCACCTCTGACTGCATCTGGCTCCTGGAAGGTGCTCAGTAATTGTGGAACGAATGAGAAAACCTTACCTGATTTCATGGATATGACAGCTAAAGGGGAAAATTGACTTTCCTGTTGCTGACGAAAGCTGAGGTCATAACAGTGCTATGACGTAGGTGAAACTGTCATTTCACATTTCCTGGAATATGCCCTACGAGAAGTATGATATAGAGGTGGATAGAGAGACAGTGATTCCTTCACATCTTAAAGGAAAAAGAGAGAGACCACGTCCCTTGCTCTCCACTTGGATGCCTTGGGCCAGTCAGCACGGCATTCTCTGGGTCCCTGTGTTCAGGCACTAAGTGTTCTCTCAAGTGCTGTCCTGCATGGCTTGAGTTGACCCTCTAAGCCTTACAGAAACATCAGCAACAAGAACAATATGCTCTCCCCAGGGAATGATGAGGGTGGACATTGGAGACAGGGCATGGTGCCCCAACAGGCTAGACTGGGAAACACAAGTTTTTCTTGCTTGGTATATTTTAATTTGTTCTTCGTCAGTGGATTGATGTTGTTGCTGTTTT
>NW_022107431.1:58022497-58037657 GCF_000313985.2 Echinops telfairi | reverse complement strand
AATGTCGGGGGTTTAAATGGAGAGAAAATGTTTTGAGAAACGATGTACAAATGCGCTTTACACAATTGATGTGTGTATGGGTTGGGATAACAGTTGTATGAGCCCCTAATAAAATGTTAAAAAAGATAAAAAATAAAAAAAAGAAAGATGATAACAAATTAAATAAAGAACTTTAAAAGACAAAAAAAAAAGAACAATATGCTCAGTATTTGCCTTATATATACTTAAAGATTATTTTTAGAAAAGGAAGAATGACTAATTCAGAAATACCTCGCTTATCGAACTCAATTTGTTCCAAAAAGGGGTTTTTCCCCTAAGAAATAATGGAAAGTCAAATAATTGGTTCTGAGGCCCCCAAATTACACTTATAAATTCATTTTTCCAGGACTTTAAATTACTATGGAGGCTTTTAATCTTCTTACATATCACTGTCTCAGATATGCTATCACCATTTATTTCTGATTTATTCAAATTAACAGTAACTTTACAACCTCTTTGACGGTCTGGGTTCTTTGTTTCATGGTTAACATTACACACCTTTTGCTAAATTAGCAGCTTTAATCACATTTGTTTTTCAAAAATGTTAATAATGTCTACTTAGCCATTTTCATATTCAACCATCAAATCAGAGAAGCGGCGACCTGATTCAACTGTCTCAATGATTTCTTTCTTTTTAACTCTATCGTCGTTCTCACGGCTTTCCTCTTCATTTTACTGCGGTGCCACCAACTTTCCTTGCAGCCATGGAACGTGAAGGAAAGCACGATGAGAAATGTATGTGTTAATGCCCGAACACAAGCGCTCTCTGTGGTCTGAGTGAGAACAGGGCTTAGGCGGAAGGTTCAGCCCTTTGTGGCCACTGCGAGACTCACACATGGCCCTCTTGGCCGGTTTTTCAAGTCGGATTTTTGGTTGAGTATTGAGCTAAGGTGCAAACATTGGGCAGATTTTTAGCGAACTTTGCTGTTCAAGCAGTGGGACGTTTGAGCTTGGAGGTGTTCAACCACCGCGGTATCGCTGTCTTTCTCTCCCTCGGGAATAATAGTAGTAACCTCCTTTGGAACTGGGATTGCAAGAACTAGGAATTAACACTGGATTTCACAAAATGAAATGCTCCTTGGATAGTAATAACACCTTCAGCCTTTCTCTGTGCCCGTGATGTAGAGATTTGTGCATGGTGTGAAGAATTGAAGGCTCCTGATACCAAGGTAACCCATTCTTCACTGGTTGGACTATAACACAGGAGAAACACCTCTTCTCTCTCGCCGCCGGAGACCAGAGGCCACTGAAGATGAAGACCCTTGCCATCTACAGAGATAGGTGGGTGATCATCCGAGTTTAAAGCGACAGGAGAGCGTTCATTCCTTAAAAATGTTGAAGGTAATGACTCATTTTTAGACTAGGGTCCCGCATTTGTTAAATACCCTCTTGAATATGGAGAAGAATGTAAATGGGCATTTCCTTCTCTTGCTGTGCTACAAAAAAGCCTGGCCAGGTGGTGGCGATCGTCCTGACATTGCAAAGGAGGATGCTGTCATATGTGGTGAGGAAGAAACGTGGCCATAGATAGAAAGGGATTGCTATTTGGGTGCATGTCCACATACAGAACTTGAGGCTGAGTATGCAGAGTAAGCCAAGGCTGATTATTTAGGGTAAGCTCAACAAATGAATCTCTCTCCCTTTTCTTATCCATGGCTAATTTTAACTTATCTGTGTGGGGACAGTATCTGGCTGTCTTATTTCTGTTAAAAATAGTCTACTCAATGACTTGAGCACTCACTCTCACTCTTTTAATATTTATGAAAATTTTATTCAAATAAGCATTGGTGCTAAAACATAATTTATATCTGAAATGACGTCCTAAATCAAGATGAAATTAAAAGGTGATGGTGTTTTGGATTTGTTAAGTGAAAGAAATGTAAAGTGCAATATGCTTTAAAGCAGGCTTTTCAAAGGAAAGTTTTTAAAAAATTTTTTATATTGAAATAATTAAAATTCAGTTACAAAACAGATATGGGGAAGTCTCATGTCCCTTTCACCCCCTTTTCCCCAATGACATTTTGAATAATAGCCGTGAAATATTAAAACTAGAAAATTGATATTGATACGGTCCTCAGAGCCTTTTCAGATGTCAACACTTGTACAGACTCATGTGCACGTGCTGTGCAATTTTATCACATGTATAAATCCTTGTCTCCAACACACAATCAAGACACAGCACCACCCCATCCCACATGTTGCCTGCTACACTCATGCTTTTCTTAACTTCTGGAAGCCACTAATCTGTTCCCACGCCCATAATTTTGGGAATGTAATATAAATTCAGCTATATAGTATGTAACTTTGGGGGATGACTGGTAAAAAAAACTTAGCATAATCCCCTTGAGACCCATACAAGTTATGCAAGTATCAATAGTTTGTTATGTTTTCATTAATGAGCATTATTCTCTAGTACGGATGTAACAAAGCTTTTTCAACAATTCACCCACTGAAGAACTTCCGAGTTATTTCTAGACTTTGGCTATTCTGAATGAAACTGTAAGAATTTGTTTTCAGGTTTATGTGAGAACATAGACTTTCATCTCTCTGATGTAACTGTGCAATTGTTAGGTCATATGGCAAGGGTGTGTTTATGTTTCTATGGTAAATGCATGTTGATGTTTATATGGTAGATCATGTTCAGGAATTCAAGAAACTGCAGGACTATTTCCTAGAGTGATTGAACCACTTTAGATTTCCATCAGCAATGGATGCATGGTAAACGGTGAATTTCAATCTTTAAAATAAATTTATTAATGTATCAAAATCTTACCGCCATTGAGTTGATTCTGACTCATAGTGACCCTATCAGGACTTTCCATGGCTGTAAATCTGTACAAGAGCGGACAGCAGCTGCTGGTCTTGATACGAAGCCCAATGCTTACCCCTTGGCGCCACCAGAGCTCCTTTACTCACTGGAGCCACACGTTGCTTCTCCTTTCTACCGCTCCAGGAGCGCATGGCTGCTTGTCCGTGTGCACCCTGCTCAACTAAGCTGTAAAGTCAGGAGTCGTGCTTTGTTTACCCTGGTGTTCCTGGTGCTAACAGAGCCTAGCATTTTCAGACGTTATTTCTTGGGGGGAATGAACAAATGAAGATAGCAGAACCAGATTGGAATGAAAATCAAAAACCAAAGTTGTCCACAATGTGTGGTAAGGCTTTTTAATTACCTTCTCAAAAATATATTCCCCTTACATACTTTGGACAGCATGTCAGGAGAGACCAGTCTGTAGAGAAGGACGTTTGGTAAAGTGGAGGGGCAGTGAAGAAGAAGGGCCTTAATGAGATGGATTAGCACTGCGGAGGCAACAATGGGCTCAGTCATAGTAACCACTGTGAGGCTGGTGCCGGACCGGGCAGGGTCTCATTCTGTTGTGCACGGCGTCACGATTTGTCAGAACCAACTCGATGCACCTGACGCCACCACCAACCCAAAGTGTGACTGATTACAAAGGAACATTAATTGGGTGCCATGATTTTGCATTCTAGTTATAAAAATGTTTCCTGATTGGAAATTGGCAACACTATCAAGTGAATGACTTATAATCAATAAATCATAAAATACTAAATGTTAAATTATGTTGCTCCAGAGTTATTCAGTGTAGTACTTTTGTAAATAAAAGCCAGGAAAACTATATGCCCAAAGATAGGAAACACAGTGTTTCTATGCTATGCAGTTATCAAAAATGAAAAAACTATGTAATGAATGGATTCTCTCCAAAAGGTATTCATTTTTTTAGGTTACAAAAAACTGTGAATAATATGCAACTAAAGTTCTATATAATTAGCCACTAAAAATCTATCATCAATACTGAACACTTAATGAGCAGAAGCAGAACATTGTTAGAGAGAGTGTCAGAAGGTGAGCCACTGGAATCAGAAGACACCCAAAATATGACTGAGGAAGAGCTGCCTTCTCGGTGTACAATTTGACACAAGTGGTGCAGATGGAGTTACATCTGCAGAATAAAGCCTCTGGGACCTTCATTTGCTGATAGGGCAAGACTCAAAATGAGCAAACAGTTGCAAACATCAATTAATAATTGAAACTTGGAATGTATGAAGTATGAAAATTAGAAGTCTATAAATAAAATGGAATGCATGAAGATTGATATTCTAGGCTCTGGTAAGCTGAACTGATATCGGCCATTTTGAATCAGAAAATGATACTGTTTACTAAGATTGGAATGAGAAATTCCAGAGGAATGATTTCACTTTCCTCATCAAAAAGGCCATTTCAAGATTAATCTTGAAGTACAGTACTATCTGTGGCAAGATAATGTCTATATACAAAAAGGAAATTCAATCAATACAACTATTATTCAACCACTAAAAATTCTACCAAAATCTTCAGTGTGAAATTGATCAAATATGCAACCAAGATACATTGATAACTATTGACCATTGCAATGCAAAAGTTGTAAACAAAGAGGAAGACACAGTGGTTGGAAATTATCATCTTGGTCAATGGCCTTCTGTGGGCTTAGAAATGAACCTGGAGATCACATTATAGAATTTTGCAAGCCTAGTGACTTCTTCGTTGCAAATATCTCTTTCAGCAACACAAAGGCAATTATACATGTGGGCTTCTTCAGATGAAATACACAGAAATCCAATTGACTATATGGGAAGCAACAACAGAGAAGCTCAATATCAACAGCTAAAACCAGGCCAAGTACCAACTGTGGAACAGATCATCAATTACTTGTATGTAAACTCAGGTTGAAGCTGTGAAAACAAGTTCGTGAGAGCCAAAATGTGACCATGAGCCTCTCATTCCTTAATTTTGAGAACATCCTCAGAACAAATTTGATGTATTAAGCACTCATGACAGACGACCCGATGAACTGTGAGATGACATCAAGAGCATTAAAATGAAGGAAGAAAGCAAAAGATCCTTCAAAATACAGGGGGAAAAGATCAAACTGGGTATCAGAAGGGACTCCGAAACATGCTCTTGCTTGTAGAGTTGCTGTTCTTAGGTGCCATCGAGTTGGCGCCGACCCATAGTGACCCCTGCACAACAGAACAGAACACCGCACGGTCCTGTGCCATCCTCCCAACAGCTCCAATGGCCAAGCCCACTGATGCGGCTTTGATGTCAATCCATATTGTTGAGGGCTTTTCTCTTCTTCTCTGCCCCTCCACTTTACCAAACATGATGTCCTTCTCCGGGGTCTGGTCTCTCCTGACAATAAGTCCACAGTATGTAAGACGAAGTCTTGCCATCCTTGCCTTTAAGAAGCACTCTGGCCTTACTTCTTCCAATATAGATCAATTTGTCATTTTAGCAGTCCATGGTACTTTGTAGATTGTGGAGTCACTATGGCAAATGGAAGAAATGATGAAATCAAAGTGTTAAACAGAAATTTTCACAAGGCGGCTCAACATGACAAAGTCAATATTGTAATGAAATGTGCAAGGACCCAGAGTTAGACAACAACAAGGAAGAACGCACTTATGAGATCTTAAACAGAAAGAACTAAACGAAAAATTCAAGCTCCAAGTGGCATCACGGAAAGATTCCATGGGCAAAATACTGAATGAGGTAGGAAGCATCAACAGAAGACAGAAGGAAAACAGAGTCACCATTACCAAAAGAAGTAGTCGACGTTCCACCATTTCAGGAGGTAGCATATGAGCAAGAGCGAATGGTGCTGAAGGAAAAAGTTCAAGCTGCACTGAAAGCATTAAGCAAAAACAAGGCTCCAGGAATCGATGGGATATCAATGAAAATGTTTCAGCAAGCTGAAGCACTGAAATAACTCACTTGCCTATGCCAAGAAATTTAGGAGACAGCTACTTGGCCAACTGACTGTAAGAGATCCATATTTGTACCCATTCCAGAGAAAAGTGAACCAGCAGAAAACCCAAAGAACAGAACAATATTGATATCACATGCAAGTAAAATTTTGCTGAAGATCATCCAACAGTAGTTGCAGCACTACATTGACAGGCCGTGGAACAAAGGATATCCTTGCTCAAGTCGATGGCTCTTGGCTGAAAGCAGGGGATACAAGAAAAATCTTTAATTGTGTTTTATTGACTATGCCAAGGCATTCAACTGTGTGGTTCATAAAGAATGGGAATTCCAGAACACTTAATTGTGCTCATGTGGAACCTGTGCATGGATCCAGAGGCAGTTGTACAACCAGAATAAGGGACTACTGCATGGTTTACAACCAGGAAAGTTGTGTGTCTGAGTTGTAATCTTTCACCATACTTATTCAATCAGTATGCTAAACAAATAATAAGAGAAGCTGAATTATATGAAGAAGAATACAGCATCAGGATTGGATGAAGGCTTATTAACAACCTGCAATATGCAGGTGACACAACCTTGCTTGCTGAAAGTGAGGAGGACTTAGACACTTACTGCTGAAGATCAAGGATACAACTCAATGTAAAATCAGAAAACGATAAACTCGCTGGCATCGAGTCTATGCGGATTCATAGTAACCCTATAAAACAGGGTAGAATTGCCCCTGTGAGCTTCTGAGATCAGAACTGTTTACAGGAGTAGAAAGACCTGTGTTTTTCTTGCAGAGCAGTGGACGGTTTTGAACTGAAGTTAGCAGCCAATATGTAAACACCAGTGCTCCTCAACTGAGTGTCTGACCAAGCCATGGTATTTGCAATCACCTCATAGGCATGTGAAAATTGGACACTGAATAAGCAAGACAGAAGAATGATTTAATGCATTTGATGAAGATGCAAGAAGACAGAAGACGCATTTGAACTATGGCGTTGGGGAAGGATACTGATATTATCATAGATTGCCAAAAGAACAAACAGACCTTTCTTGGAAGAAGTACATCCAGAATTCTCCTTAGAAGCAAGGATGGCAACACTTCATCTCATGTACTTCGAACACATTGTCAGGACAGACCAGTCCCTGGAGAAGGGCATCACTCTTGGTAAAGTAGAGGGGCAACAAAACAGAGGAAGCCCCTCAACAAGATGGACTGACACAGTGGCTGCCGTCATGAGCTCAAACATTTTCTGTTTATATCGGGTTGCTATGAGTTGGAACATCACCTAACAACAGCAAGTCCCTTGTCCAGTAGGTCATTGCCAACACTGTTTTTCTGGGGTTCTCTTTTACTCTTTTGGTACTTCTTTTTTGCACATTTAGGAAACCCCAGTCATCTAGTTATCCTCCTGTTGTTTATGTGTTTTTCATTATTTTTGATAGTTTTTATGCCATGTACTAAGTCTCCTAAGTTTGTCCTTATTTTGTCATTGATTATTTTTATATACAAACTATAGTTTTATAGATTCTTACATTTAGGTCTTTGAGCCACTTTGAGTTCATTTTTTAGTATGTATGGTATGAAATATGGTCCTGTTTTCATTCTTCTGCAAGTGGATATCCAGTTTTGCCAGCAACATTTGTTAGAGACTCTTTTTCCTTCTTTAATGTGTTTCAATCTTTTGTCAAATTCAGCTATCCAGAGATGGAAGGATTTGCTTCTGGGCTATCAATTCTGTTCCATTGTTTTGTGCATCTGTTGTTGCTCCAGTATCAGGCTGTTTTGACTACACTGACTGTGCAGCATGCTTTGAGATCAGAAAGTGAGAGGCCTTCTACTTACTACTAAGGAGCATTCTGGCTGTACTTCTTCCAAGACAGATTTGTTTGTTCTCCTGGAGGCCCATGGCAATTTCAATATTCTCCCCCAACCCCATAGTTCACATGCATTGATTCTTCTTTGGTCGTTCTTATTCAACGTCTAACTTCCAGATACCTCTGAGGTGATTCAAAGGACCCTGGCTTGGGTCAGACGCATGTCAGTCCTCAGAGTGGCATCCTGGTTCTTAGACACTTGAAAGAGGTCTTGTGCAATAGATTTATCCAAATCATTTGATCTCTTGACTGCTGCTTTCATGAGCATTGATTATGGATGAAAACAAGATGAAATCCTTGACAGTTTCAATCGTTTCTCCATATATCATGTTACCGTTTAGTCCAGTTGTGAGGATGTTTGCATTCTTTATATTGAGTTGTAATCCATGCTGAAGGCTGCGGTCCTTGATCTTCATCAGTAAATTCTTCGATGAATTTAGGAGTCTTCCATCTTTTTCTATACTCTGGGATAAGTTGAACAGAATTGGTGTCAGCTCCTACTGTTTGGTAGAATTAACCGGCATCATGCACATCTTAATGTAATAAATGTAGAAAGATACAGAGTAGTTTACAATAGTTTCCTGCTTTTAAAAAAATAAATTGAGATGTTTTCTGAAACAACTCTCTGAATCTTTTCGAAAGTATTTATACTGTAAAAGAAAAAAGAAAGTTGGGAAACTATTCCGGATCGAAGGAAAGAGATTAAAGGAAGGCACATATAAACTAAAAGCAATGTATAATCCTTGAGTTAGTCCCCTGATAAAATGAAAAATGACATTGTTATGATAATTAGATATTTTGATTCTGAACTTAATAATAATAATGTTATTGTATTAATTTTAAATTTTATGATAATTATATTGTTGTTATCTTAAGTGGGGCGTCTCTAGAGAAGTAAAAGCAGTAATATATACAATATTACCAATATATAATGTCACATAATACTATAGTCACATATTATATAATAATATGATGTAATATTATGTCATACATGATGCATTGTATATTACATACAAAATATGTCATATATACATATAAATATAAAGGAGATTGTTCACATAGTTGTACAGTGGGCAAGGCTAGTCCAGTCCAAGTCTGTGGGTCAGATGTTAAACTGGAGGCTTCTCTGGACTTACATAACTTTAGCAATTGATGAACGCAATATTGCCAGAACACCACAGGCTTGTGATTAGAGAGATGGATGACTCCAAGGGCAGCAGGCCACTGTTGGCTCTCAGGATCAGCAGCCACTATGGCAAGCTGCTGGTTCGAGTATAAAGAACAGACGGTTGATGAGCAAGATACAGGAATATAGACCCAGCTAAAAAGTAGGCAGCTTTCCTGTAACTCCCACTTATATAGGAAGCATTGCTTCAGGGCTATGATCTGAGTAAGTAGTGTTGCACTCAATCCTGATCTTCTGACAGCTGCTTGTTTACTCACAGCAAGCCCTTCATGGAGTTTAGTACATTGCATTAGGTTACATCATGTGCAATTACTGGGCTCAACTGCCAAAACACTGAGAATCCTAGCCCAGCAAAATTGACATAAACCCTAACTACCACACTTATTCTTAGTAGATCTACAATAAAGTATGTAGGAGTAAAGCATCATGTCTGTGATTAACTTTAAGTGACTCAAAAAATAAAATGGGGAGAAGTGGAGAGAAAGCAAATATGATGCAATGTTAACAGTATCTAGCTCAGTACTGAAAAATGGAAGTATAATGCAAGCCACACATATAATTGTAAATATTCTACTCCTGTGAACAGTTACAATCTTGGAAATTCACAAAGGCAGTTCTACCCTGTATGATAGGGTCTTTATGAGTCAGTATTAACTAATTGGCAGTGAGTGATTATATTTAAAAAGTAAAAGTAAACCATGAAATTAATTTTAATAATGTGGTTTCTTTAACCTAATATACTCAATTATTATCATTTCAAAATATAATCATTTTAACATGACTAATAAGATTGGCATACTTTATTTTCACACTAAGGCTTCAAAATCCAGTTCATATTTTACACCTAAAGAATGCCTACATTTGGATGAGTCACATTTCACTGCAAATAGCCACTGTGGCTGGTACTATTCTACTGTACAGTGCAGTCTGTGTGTTCATTGTATTTTAATTGCAATTTTCTCTAAGTCTCCAGTGTTTCAAAATAAAAGTAAGGGGAAATTAGATATGCATGTTTGCAAATGCACAGACTCTTTCCAGGAAGAAAAATGCCGACTAGAAGTGGGGGAGCGTTTTCACTCTTCCATCTAATTCCTTTTATCTAGTTCTGTGACAAGAACAAAGTTTAAATTAAAACCATTCTAAAATATTGTCTGCTTTATCTTTTTATTGAAAACTAGATACTGTACCATTAAGCTCCCAATCAACAGGTAAGACCTCCACCTATTGAATTTCCTCAACTGGCTTCCTTCCTCTGTATACGTGGTACATGTCCCACCTATGAAAGAGCACTGGTTGCCTGTTGAGCTGGGCACTGGGCTGCTAACCCCAAGCTTTCTAGTCTCATAAAGTGTGACCTTCTCGAAAACCCTCAGAGGCAGTAACACTCTTCCCTAACGGTCATTATGAGTTGGAATCAACTTGATGACAAGTGAGTTTAAGATATTTTTTTTCCTTCTTTCGGTCCTTACCTAAAATCTAACAACTAAGCTTAGAATTTGCCTCTAGTGGTTTTTCCATTTATTAGGCATAATAAATCATTTTAACCCACCTATTTTCCTATTAGTAATTAACTTTATTATAATTATGCTAATGATGTATACTTCGTGGGAGCTGATGAAAGCAAGGAACAATATTCCAGCAGAGGCCCCCCCCGCACTCAGTAGTGATGGGTGATGGCTGGGACGCTGTTGAGAGCAAGTTCATTACAAATGTATGAGGCTACCTCAAACCTTCCATCTAGCAGCGGGGCGGACTCGCTTGGTTTACATCTGCTGGGCTGTAAGGGGCAGCACTTTCAAAGCTTTCTGCTCCAAAGGTTTCTGAATCGGGGCTGGGCTGGGTGTGAGGTTTCTTGCCTCCTCGGGAATTGCATCATTTCCTGTGCATAGTACACAATGCCGAGAAGTGAAGTAATTGCCCCAATATTAATATTCTGAGAAATGTGATCATGGAAACATAGAGGGCTTAAAAGGGTCCCCGTGCAAGCCCCTGGTTCTTCGCTGAGCAGGTCACCACTGGCTGTCCCCAGCTCCGTTCATTCGAAACGCAGCACAGGGAAGTAAAACGAGAGACGTTCGCATCCCCCAGGAGACGTGGCCCCACCACTCACCTGGCGAGTCCCAGGCGCCCGGCGTCCGCGGCTCCGGAGCGGGACGGCGGGACGCTGCGGCCCCGCGCGGCGCGCGCTCTAGGCCTGAGTGACGTGCGTCGTGGGAAAGACAGGGTCGAAATGCAAAACGAAAGTTAATGATTAGGAAAATTCAATTACACGGCCTGGATAGTGCTTTCATGCTTTCCTAGGCACACAGAAAGATTGCGATGTTGCGTAATTAGAGTGCGAATTCGGGATGTCTTTTCCAGCACAAGATTTACAATAGGAATGTATCTGAAAGGTCCAAGTTTGCCTGCAGGAAGCAGCAGCAAGAATTTGTTCCGGGGAAAAAACGAATTTGTTCGAGTTTCTGACACCGAAGCCCCGAGCAAGAACAGAACGGGTGAAGCTTAAGTACGACAAACCATGTTTTATTCGTCAGCAGTAGTACGTGGCGAGTTACAGCTATGAAATACAATGTAGAAACACCAGCTTATAACTTCCCTGGTGGTCTAGTGGTTAGGATTCGGCGCTCTCACCGCCGCGGCCCGGGTTCGATTCCCGGTCAGGGAAACACAAGTTTTTATTTATTTTTTTATAAACCAAAAGTCAGGTTTTTGTTAATGGTCGATACTGTTTTTCTCAATTATAAAATTCCAGTTTGTTTGGATGTTTAATGTGATTAAAATATTTAGATATTTCATAATAAAGATATTTGTACAACCAAATAAACAAATTCTAAAGTTTTCTAAATATATTAGTCCATACACCAATATAAAATTTAACATTGTCCAGCTCTTAAAAATATTTTAGAGGTTTTATTCAAGTTACTTTTGTATAACGTTGTGCATTGTTTGAATAATAAAGGAAGAACATAGTTTTAGAGGGAAATTGTTTCTATTTTTCATCATGCCTGGATTAAATTCATATTTTCCATAGAGGTTCTGTTTGTGTGCTTTGTAGATTTCAGTATATTGGAAGTTGTTCCCACTGTCTTGTCTTTTACAGATTTAAGAACTTTTTTGAGATAAATGGTTGGTTAATTTTAAGTAGCTTGTTACTGTTTTTATTTTTTAAATAATACATTTCATATATCATTATATCTTTTAAGTTTAAGTTTTTCTCTCACACCTTCTTCAAAATATGGTACAATTGTTGCATTTAGAATGTTAATTTTTAGTAAACAAACTCATTTCCACTGGGCCCTCAAAAATGCACTTCCTTAGGAACTCTTAAATGCAGGCCACGTAGAACTCGGGGAGTTCTCCAAAAAGAACTATGCACATTTTGAGAAGTACAATCGTTCTTGGTAGACATAAAATTATTTTGGCCTTGAAATTTTAAAGCCATTCTAACCTTTGACACTTTAACCTGTTGAGGTTTTTGGCAATTTAATTTTTAATCTGAAATGGCACAATAGCATATAAATAGACTGGAAGCTAGATTACCATTGAAATGAGGGTTTTTTTCCTCTCTCCTGTTTGATCGGATGTAACTGTTTAGGAGAGGAGAGGAATGGGTCTGTAGAATCCACAGGAATAAGAAACGCAAGCGTCATGAGGACCCAGCCAGCATACGGTGATAGATGCTATGGGGCTGAGAAATGATGGGATTCTGATTCTTTTCTTTTCTTTTTAAAATAATTGTATTGGGGGCTTTTACGGCTCTTATAACAACCCATAAATTCTGATTCATCAGAAGCCTTCATTTCATTGGAAAATTAAGACAAATACATTTGTTATTGTTTTTACCATTAACACCAATACTGGCGATAATACATTGGTTGCTTGTTATGTGTCAGGCACTTTGAATTATCATAATATCGTGTAAAAGAAGAGAGAAGGAAGTGGGCCCCAGAATGAAAATAAATCTTGAACATTGGATCCCAATCTTGAAATAACAGCTAGTAAGATCTGGAAAGCCATACTTGCAAGGAGAGAATGGACCTGTCTCCTGAGGGGATAGAGGATGACCAGGCCCGGCAGCAGCGCTGGAAATGGCTCCGTGCTGTGGTCTTCAGCAGAGGACCTTAGCTGGGGCTGGAGCTTGGTGAGGTCAGATACGCCCGATGCAGCCAGGTTATCCAATGTCTTAACGTCATCCTAAGTGGGAGACCCAGAGAAGTTGGGGTTTGATAGAAGAGAGAAAGTTAAGAAGAACAAAAAGTCAGTAATGAGCTTATGATTGTGTGATGAGGTCATTCTGAATTGGATAATCATACGGTCTATTATGTCAGGAATGAGAAATTAAAGAGAAAGGGCATCACATTAGGTGTCAAAAAGAACATGACTACCAGAAAGATCAATTAATATGACTATTCTTTAACTTTATCCACCAACCACCAATGGCTAAGATGAAGAAAGTGAAGATTTTTACCAACTTCTGAAATGGATCAAACACTCAACAAGATGCACTGATAATTGGGGATTGGATTTTGAAGATTTCAAACAAAATGGATCAGCTATTAGAAAATTTGGCCTTAGTGATATAAACGATACCGGAGATTGCATGATAGAACAACGAACAAAAAATAAAAAAAATAAAAAACAACGACCTTTTCATTGGGAACACTTTTTTTTTTAATCGTTTTATTAGGGGCTCATACAACTCTTATCACAATCCATACATACATCAATTGTGTAAAGCACATTTGTACATTTCATTGCCCTCATCATTCTCAAAACATTTCCTCTCCACTTAAGCCCTTGGCATTAGGTCCTCATTTTTCCCCTCCCTCCCCACTCATCAACAACATTAATGACAACTATGCACAAGAACCTCACCAGATGGGATACGCAGGGATCCACTGATCTGTTGGGGAAAACAGTGGAGAAACTTGATTTCATCAGTGAAACAAAGCTACAGACCAACTGCAGAACAGGTCATCAATTGCTCTTATGTAAATTCAAGCTGAAGCTGAAGAAAATTAAAACGAGTCCATGAAACCAAGAACATACAGCCTTGATTATATATAGCCCACCAGAATTTAGAGCCCATCTGAAAAATGCACTAAGCATTAATGGGTTATAAAGGAATTAAACATTAAAGTCCAACCCCCAGACAAGCTGTGGGATGACATCAAGGACACCATACATGAAGAAAGCAAACGGTCATTGGAATGAACAAAAAGACCGCAACGGGTGTCAGCAGAGACTCAGAACTCTGTTCTTGATCATACATAGCGTAGCTAAAGCAATGGAAGACATTATGAAGTAAGAGAGCTTAAGAGAACATTTCAAAGGAAAGCTCAAGATGACAAAACATTATAATGAAATGTACCAAGAAAGAAAAGAAAGCCCTTAGATTTCTCCAGCTGAAATGATGGCATAAAAAACAGGGCCTCTATCTGAAATACTGAAAGATTCCATTGACAAACTATTGGACTATGAAATTCAAGGCAGACAGGTCAGCTCAGAAAGCTATGGCATCTGTTTGAGGTGTGTGTGTGGGGGTCTCTAAAGGCATTATATTGAAGATATTCTCAAAAGACAGAGTATGATCATGGGGGCTTATTAAGAAGAAGTTTCAAGAAAATTGAAACATCACTGGTGAGAAAAATGTCAGGAAAGTGTAACTGGCGAATGTTTCCCATCACCATACCGCGGCTGCTCCTTCTGTGACGCTGTCTTAAGAGAATGTTGTTGGGGCCCCTGATTTTGTCCACCTTGATCTTACCCACTCAAGCGTCTTTCTGATCCCAAACTCAGACATTTCAACGTAAGACAAACAGTCCCTGGAGGTGTCTGTACTGCCATTTGGCTGCAGTATGATTCGAAGGGCACAACATTCTCTGGGAAAGAATTAGATGGAAACACTGCCTTCCAAAGTGCATACGTGTACACCTCTATAGAGGAGCCCGTCAGGGTGCAGTGTAGCAACGATGAAACATACCACTTTCCTCTAGTTCCTAAATGCTTCCTCCCTCCGCCCCAGCCCCCCACTAACATGATCCCAATTCTACCTTACAAATCTGGCTGGACCAGAGGATGTACACTGGTACAGATCAGCTAGGAACTGGAAACACAGGGAATCCAGGACAGATGATCCCTTCAGGACCAGTGCTGAGAGTGGTGATACTGAGAGGATGGGATAGAAAAGGGGAACCAATGACAAGGATCTACATATAACCTCTTTCCTGGGGGATGGACAACAGAACAATGGGTGAAGGGAGATGTCGGACAGTGTAAAACATGACAAAATTATAATAATTTATAAA
>NW_022107431.1:57957337-58022397 GCF_000313985.2 Echinops telfairi | reverse complement strand
AAATGTTTTGAGAATGATGATGGCAACAAATGTACAAATATGCTTGACACAATGGATGTGTGTATGGGTTGCGATAAGAGTTGTATGAGCCCCTAATAAAAATGGTTAGAAAAAAATCAAACTCACTGCCACCGAGTAATTTCCTGGGCTCACAGGGACCCTCTATGGAGTATATGACCCTATATGCTGAGAAACAATGTCTTCACATTTTGGTATTTTTGCTTAATAAATGTTTCTATGCTTTTTTTAGCAATAAAATTGGCCTTCCCTTCGAATAGTCATACAATGAAATACTGCAGAGGAGTGAAAATGAATGTGTTACTCCTCTCGTCACCATGTTAAATCCCAAGCAGTCAATATTGAATTCAAAAAGCGATACAGATACAGTATGCTCCCATTTTACCATAAAAATTGTACATGCTAAATTAAAAGTAATATTTATTCATATTCATGTTCTTATTTGGGGTCATCGAACTGGCTCCAATTCATAACAAAGTACAACACCCTGCGGGGCCTTGCCCCATCCTCACAGTTGCTGCTATTTGAATACACTGTTGCAGTCACTCTGTACCACATTGGGGGTCTTTCTCTTTTTCCGACTCTCTACCAAGAGTGACGTGTAATGTTAACACATACAGAGATGGCAATCGAGAAATAAACACGAGATGGGGTATAGAGACAACAGAGAAAGGATTTGGAAACACACAAGAAGCTTCTAAAGTACTAGTAGTGCTCAATTGGGTCTTGTACACATGTGTTGGTTTTAATTAGATTATTTATATACTTCTATTAGTCCCTGAGGAAATAGTTATGGCTACTAACCACAAGGCAAACAGTTTGAAATCTACTCTGTATAGCGTTACAGTCTCAGAAACCAACAGGGGCAGTTCTAGCCTGCCCTATAGGGTCTCTATGAATCAGAATCAACTGAATGGCAGTGTGAGAATTCTATAAGTTCCCAGGAGCCCCTCGGTGATACAAGCAGTTAAGCACTCATTTGTTAGCTGAAACGATAGTAACCCAACTGAGCCTTCTCAGAAGACAGCCTTGATTGCCCTGTAGAGCATGTCTACTCTTTCTACAATGCATGGCCATGAGCGAAGTCACTCCACGGTAACTCACACCGTGGAGTGATATTCTTCTGTATCAAGTCAATGTTGTTAGGTGCCATCAAGCCAGCCCCACCCCATAGCAACCCTGAGTACAATAGAATAAAACACCGCATGGTCTCATTCCATCCTCACCCTCTTCCGGTGCCCGAACCCATTGATGCAGCCACTGTGTCGATCTAGTTCATTGAGAGCTTCGCCTCCTTCACTGCCTCTCCACGTTGCCAAGTATGATGTCCATTTCCAGGAACTGATACCTCCTTACAATATAGCTGAAGTATGGAAACCCAAGTCTTTTCTGATATTTTCTCAGTATAGATTGAACAAATATGATGGGAGGATGCCACCTTGACTCACGCCTTTCCTGATTTTAAACCATGCGGTAGTCTCTTGTTCTATTCGCACAGCTGCCTCTTGATCCACGCACAAGTTCTGAAGGAGCACAAGGAACGTTTTGGAATTACCATTCTTCTCCAGGTTGTCCGCAGTTGATTGTGGTCCACCCAGTCACATGTTTTTGCATAGTTAATGAAATACAAGTAAGTATCTTTCTGGTATTCTCTGCTTTGAACCAACATCTATGTGAAATCAACAATGATATTTACATGAGCTATATATGTGTGTGCATATCATATAAATTTGATGAATAATGATACTTCGTCTAGGAGTCCACTTCCCTCAGGTGCAATAGTTTAAAATGTGCTCTGTGGAAGTAAGAAAATGGAAATGGTAAGTTTGAAAATACACCACAAGGTGGCATCCTAGTCTCATGTGCCTTATTTTGATTAACTCCAAGCAACCCTGGTGGTTCAATGGTTAAACGTTGAGCTGTGCATCAAAGGTCGACAGTTCAAATACACCATGTTCCAGGGGCAAAGAAGTGGCAGTTTAATTCCTTGGCGAGTACAGCCTTGGAAACCCCATGGGGCAGCTCCACTACTCTGTCCTTCCGAGTCTCTGTCAGCTGGAAGACGTGACAAGCAGTGGGTCTGGTTTAGGCTGACTTTGGATATGCTGAGTATGGTTTAAAATCTAGGCTGATTGTATCCGTAGGGAGCAGCAGAGGATTGTTTTCCCTCTTCCTTTAAAGTATCTCTCCTTCAATGTGCTCCAGTGAATATGTTCTGTGTTATTAGATTAAAATTTGGGGAAAACAAGTAAACTCGTTGTAACTCATTCACTCTGAGGCACCACCGACTTGATGGCAGTGAGTGTTCTTTTTTTCATTGTAGCACACATGCCAGTTTAGAATATGACACTCGTTTCTCATTCATTTCTTCATTTACCCATAACAGATTTTGAGCCTCTTTGCTGCTGCAGCCCAGGGCAGAGAGACCCCGGGGAATGAATGGTGAACAAAAGCACCATCACCTGCACTCTCTTCGTTTGTCGTGGTGGTGACAGTAATAGAATCACAAGTTTAATATGCAACTGACATAATCCATGAAGGAGCAGGTATATAGTTTGTGTGATTCCAAAATAGGGATTTTGATCTAGTTGGGGATCGTAAGGAAGTGATCCATCTGTTGAGTTCTTAAGTCTAAGGAGCTACCTAGGTTTTAAAAAAAGAAGAACATTTGAAGTAGAGAGAGCATGAGCAAACCTTGTAGCAAGGAGAATACAAAATGCTGACACTAAAGCCAGGATGAGTGGAGTCAGAGACAGTATAGATGCACATACAGAGCCTTGTAGACTAAGGTTAAGGATTTTGTTCTCATACGAATGGCACTCAGGAGGCACAGTCAGGTGGACACAGCAGCACATCAAAGCCCTTGTTCAGTCCTCGCTGTGAGCCAGCAGTGTCCTCAGTCATAGGACAGATTCTGTTATAAGTGCAAGATGGTGAACAGCTCCGTTCAATTATGTGTGATTAATTTTCTATAGTGAAGGCTATTGCAAAAGAGTGATGGATTTCAATATTGGCTCTACTTAAAGAAAGATTGTTCTAGTGCAATTATTTGAAGGAAACCAGAAGATAGGAAACAAACATACTAAATTAAGAAACAATGAGACCTCAATCATTCATCTACAAAACAACAACAACAAAATCCTTGGGCTCTCAGTACATATAGGCATGGAAGAAATGTTTACTTTATGGTCATGTTGTCAGGTTGTCTCAGAAAGAATCATGTATTGGAAATCAGGGGGCTGGGTTATGTGACTATGGGAAAGTTCATCAAATGGGGTGGCAGGGGCTCTAACTCTGAGATGTTGTGAATCTGTAAACATACTAAGACAAACTATTTGTGCATTTTACTAATTTAATAAAGAGAATCGTTGGGGAACCACTTGAGTATGTTTTTGAAGAGAGGTGTATGAATGGGAAAATCGGTGGAATGTAAAACTAAATGAGACAGATTGGAGATGTTAGAGCATTCTTAACAAGCTGAAATTCCTCACAATCTGCTTCCAAAAGTCAGTCACTGGAGACCCTGTGCACCACCTTCTTCTGCATCAAGACACAAGAGTGATGACGGGTGCCTGTTGACCAGTACTGTTTTGATCATGGACCTAAGAGGTAGATCCTGATCAAAAGGAGAATAAATATGGCAGAACTTCTAACGCGTATGGAAGCCAGCCTTAATGAATCCATCGAGTTTAAGGGAGTGCCCGAGCTAATGGCTGGAAGTAATCTTTAGATATTAAACTGAACTTATCCCACAAACCCACCATTAAACAGTTTGGTTCAATTAATAATTTTTGCCTTCAGTATGCCCTCCACAAGATGGATTGACATAGTGGGTGCATCCAGGGGCTGGAACAGAGGAACCACTGTGAGGACGGCAGGGCGAGGCTGGGTTTCCTTTTGCTGTGCATAGATGGTTTTGTGTCAAAGCCCACTTGGAGGTGCGAAACAATGAGGTGGAGCTTTTTTTTTTTAAATGAAGAATGATCTCTATGAGTTGACTTTTTATACAATATTATGTAACATGTTTTAAAACATTATCTCCATCCATTCTCCTCAAAGTCATGTAGATTAAAAAGAAATCCCCTTTTACTGATGAGAGATAATAAGGTACAGACAGGCTCAGCGAAATTGTCAAAGTTCCTGTGCACTGCCATTGAGCAGATTCTGACTTATCGATTTTTCTGGAAGTAGATCTTTCTGGAAGTAGAGCAGACAGCTTCATCTTTCTCCTGAGGGCAGCCGGTCAGTTTGAACCTCCAACCTTGTGGTTAGCTGTCCAATGCTTACCCAAAAGTGCCACCATGCCTCCCTTTTGTTATTGAAATCCAGATTTGAATTCAGACCCGCTACTACAGACATCAGATCACTGAGAATTTAAAAACATATTTGTTGTAAAAGAATTCTATGAGTTTAACCTGGCAAATATGTTAAGTCATTTGTAAGTGGTATGTGGGATAAGGACCAAGATTTTCAATAAGTTCCCACATCGTAAACACAAACAGAACTGCTCAATAGGTTATTTAACTAAATATGCTGGGCCCTGGATATGGCTGTAAAGTTGTACTATCATCAAGAAAACACTTCTGCCTGTCATAGTCCCAAGAGATGTGATTGTGGACCATGCTGCTTCTTTCGTTTCAAGTTCCTGACCCCCACATGCCCGGCTAAAGGACTGTCTGCTGGATCTTGGCGTGTGAGAAAGCGGTCAAGTGCATTCCCATCGGATCCATCTCTGTTCCTCTGGTCTTCAGAGCCCCGGACGTAGTGGTGATGCATTAGGCTGCTAGCTCCTCAGGAAAAAGATGGGGCTTTTTACTCCTGTAGATATTTACTGTCTCAGAAACGCACGGGGCAGATCTACCCTGCCCTATGGGGTCACTATGACCCCCACATCTACTTGATGGCAGTGAGTGCGCTATTGCTTTGCCCATGGCCTTGACTCCTGGGTGTTCTTGAGTTTGAAGATCACATGAAGGAGCGACTGGGCCAGAGAGTCATGGGTTTATTGACCAGGGTCATTCCCATGGTAGTCATGGCCAGAAGGCACTTGGTGTCGTCAGTCTGTTCTCTTGGAATAGCCACCTTAATGATGCAACACTGTTGGACTTAAGGATATCTTTTAGGAGAACTTACTGAAAACTGAAGGAGGTCACAATGACCCATCAAGTTCCCTATGGTCACCAGGAAGGAGCTTGGTCAACACAGCAGATGCCCACGTGGCCTCATCTGATGGTCAGAGGGCGGCACGTGCTTCTTGATGATGTCATCACGCCCGGCCCTCTGCTCTGTGCTGTGCTTAGCCTTCTGCTCTCAGAAAGATGACCTCATAATAAAATGAATCTAATAGTAGCTGCTTGTGAGACTAAAAGAAGCTACTGCCTTAGTTCCCACTGAGGAGGTGGCTGGTGACTGTGGTAGAGAAAGGTGTCCTAATGAGGGGACACGATGGCTTGTACTTCTGTTTTGCCCTGACGAGTGAGCACACATCTCCATTCACTTGCCAGAACCCAAGGGAAGCCTATTTAAAGCAGCGGTGCTGGGACAGACTGGCTGCCACAAGAGGAGGGTCCAGACACTGAGAAGAACGGACCATTTCAGGACAAAGTCTACACACAAACATGGCTGGTTGTATTGTTTGGGTGGGTGGGTTGGAGATGTCTTCAGATTTTCTGTAATTAAGGGAAAGGTTAAAATAAAAATAAAATGACTGAGGGACCAAGAAGCAGACTTTTACGGTTCAGTAAATACTATTTAGCTTTAAGGCTTGTAATCAGAAAGGAGTTAACACACTCAATTGTTTTGGTTTTAGCAATTTAAAATGTATCACCCCCTTATAGAAGTGACACATTATGAATAATAGCTGCTCTTTGTGGAATACTTTTCCCCCCAAGAGAAATTGTAAATTTCATTTTCATTTCAAAGAAAATATGAAATTATGCCAATGCAAAATCATAGGGCCCTTAAGTGCTAAGTTGCCAAAGTTACATATATAAAAAGCTTATAAAGCATGTGCCTTTCCTCCACACGGATTTTCTCACCCATGGGACAAAAGAAAGGACAATGGCATTAGAAACTGGGGACTCTTCTGCTTAGAGAAATATGCTTGCAGAAGATGACAAGTATCTTAAGAAAAATACATGAAAGAATTACACGTATTTAAACTGCTAACTGCTGAAGAATTTGAGTTCAAAAGACCTTCCTGATCATGAGAATAGTTACTGTGAACAGGTTATTGGGCAGGTTTTCGTGTCCAAATGAAGAGTATTGTTTTAAGACATGAAGGGGTAGACTGTATATTCAGAACAATTCAACTAAAAGCAAAACTCCTTATCTTTTGCATGCAAATAGTGCAGGTCCCTCCTCCCCACCCCCAACCCCCCAACCGAATTTACTCAATCTTAATGTCTCCAGTTGTTTCACTTTTGCCAACTACCTTGAGTGAGGTTGTATTCTTTGGCAGTCTTTATATATGGTGGACAAGTTCAGTGGTTCTACGACAGGTGTGGCCTGCTTGAAAGCTGGAGGTGAAGACTCGGTCACTTGAGGAATCATTTCTATCTGAAGGGCTTGATGCTGCTCATGGCACCAAGCAGAGCAGCTCCTTTTGATCCTTTCATATTCAAGGGGAAGATGGTGATTTCTGTGATAAACCTGTGAACAGATGTATTCTTGTCATTTGTCTAGAGTGACCCCAGGCAGATTGACATTCTAGCTTAGTCTGAATGACTTTAAGAAATCAAGAGCAGTGTTAAAATCCATTGCTATGAGGTCAAGATCTTGGGCTTGGGAATCAGATAGGCCTGGTAGCCAAACTACTACCGTTTCCTCAAAAGTAAGACATCCCCCGAAAATAAGACCTACTCACAGTTTTGCCTTTCCCTGAAATATAAGGCATCCCCCTGATAAGACCTCCCCGAAAAAAAGACCTCCCTGAAAATAAGTCCCCCCAAAGCTATCGGAGCTCTGGACTCTGGACCATAGTGGCAGGCGCCGCCGCGCAGCCTCAATGTTGGCTGTAGCGCAGCCGGAGCAGACAGGAAGTGTGAGGTCTCTTTTAATAAAACAATAAACATACATGTATACCGTATTCTTCATGGAAAAATAAGACATCCCCTGAAAATAAGACCTAGCGCATCTTTGGGAGCAAAACTTAATACGACACTGTCTTATTTTCGGGGAAACAGGGTAGGTATGGCCTTAGATGATCTCCTATTCTTTAGTTATTAGTGTGTAAAATATGGATAATAATACTATCTACTCAACAGGACAATTCTGACCTATAAAGAGAGTCCTGGTGGCAGGAAACTGCTAACAGTCAGGTTGGTAGTTCAAACCCATCAGGTGTTCTGAGATGATGAGGCTGCCTGCTCTCGTAAAGATTTGCCAACCCTATAGTTGGAATCCACTTGGGTGTCAGTTAGTTTTTGAGAAATGTCATACTAGATTGCCAATGGTTAGCATGGGGTTTAGCCCAGAGAATGATGATTCAATGATTTCAGCAGTTGGTATCACATCTACCTTTCAATGGTGCTAGTTGGGACAATTACAACAGAATACTTGTCTGTCCTTTTGAAATTCAGAGTGAAAGGACCATGGGAGAAAGTGCCACCCAATGGAATAATGGGAATTTTACTTGTAGAACTATTTCTAATTTGAAAAGGTAAAAATTATTGACAATGATTATTTCAAGGAACACCAACAGCTCTTAGCGATTAAGTGTCATATTGGTTTGCAAATATTCCAATCAATAAAATTAAAAAAAAACATGTATAACTGGGGGGGAAAAAAGAACAAGCAAGTAGACAAAGTGGAAGAGAGAGGGAGGGAATGAGGAAGGAGAAGATCTTCAATATTTGATCATCATTTAAAATATTTTTTCTGATTTCTAAAAGTTTATACTTGTGAAAAAAGGCTGAACTTTCAATAGACACATAACTAGTTTTAAAATCCTAAAGTAAAACTTAATCATGTGCTTATTTTCCATCAATTGTACTGAAAAAGCAAATTTTGAATACTACTAAATGCGTTTTATGATCTAATTCGATAGCCATAGGATTAGAGATAGAGAAAATGAAGTGATGTGCTTTTGCACATATTTTTGTACGAATCCAACCCCCTCAAAGAATAAATTAATTGAATTATCCATTTTTCAAAAATAAATTAATGCTAAAAGCTTTCCCATTTTTCTATCTTGGGGGTTTACTGACATAAGACTATAAAAACAACCTGCTCTATAGTTTCCATGCTGTTTGGCTCAACAGCTTCAACAACGCTGGCTCATTCAGGCTTCACCGAAGAACGGAGGGGGTGCTGACAAAATATCCACAGCAACAAAAGGTGTTTTCACAAAAGGTAGCACCAGGAAGCACACATATGCCTATCATGTATGCAAGTGATGTCCTGCAGACCCGCTACGAAAGTTGTTAGAAGTGACACAGTATAGATTGTTACCCTATATTTGCTAGTCTCCTTTGGAAGTCTCGTATTTGTACTTTTCCAAGAGCCACAGCTAAAATAGAAGGCAGAGGAAGCAGATCACTTCCCGTCTCCAAATTATGTCATATCCGCTTATGCGTAATTGATTTACAAGCTTGGGGGAGAAAAAAAAGGTTTCAAGCCTGCTGTGAATTTTATCAGCCAAATGAATTTAAGACACAAAGAAAAGCCCTGCTCACCCCTCTTCAACTTTCTGTTCTGCAAAGCAATTCATCCACATAAAAAGTCAAAAAGGACTTCATTTAATTAGTGATATGTAAAGACTTTGCATAGAAAATGTTACAATGTAAAAAACAAAACTAGGCACAGTAATTTTAAAACAAATATTTAAAGGTATAATTTTGCATAATGTTTAACATTCTCAGGTTTATTGCTTTCTCCACACAGCAGAGAAATGAGGTGCATAATAATACAGGCTGTGTCTGTCTTTCCAACATAAAAATCTCACGTGCTCGATTTCAATGTAGTAAGAGATTATTTTAGGTCATAAAACAAAAGCAAGAAACAAAACCAAAACTCCGTCTTGTAGCACTAGTCTAGCATGGACAAAAATAACTTATGTACATCTCACCGAATACATTCATCTTGATTTGGGGTCAAATGCAATCACTAACTCGATAAAGAGCACTTTAGGAACCCTGGCTTTGCTCTCCCCAGTGCTCTCTCCCTGGCACCTGACATCCAGAAATGCAACTTCTCCCAAAGGTGACAGGAATGGATATAAAATGTTAACTGGAGAAAAATGACGACGCTAAACATAGACAAGCTGTACAAGTGAAATGAAATAAATTAATCCAAGCTCTTATAAACTGGTTTTGTTTTGTTTTTCAGATTTGGGTGAATGTTCTGCGAGGGTACTCAGTAGCCAATTGCTTCTAAGTGCATTAAATCAGTGTATTGTTTTTACAGATAGAAAGAAGCACCTTACTTTGAGCAAAAAGAAAAAGTGCCCGGGGTCTTGCCAGCAGGGCAGAAACGCTGTTAACCCAAGCACTGATGGGATAATGGCGTCTACCAATGCACTGCTGAAGGCCACTTCTTGGCACGTCTGTACAAAGCAAGTAAACTAGGAAAACCTAGGTCTTTCACCTTGGAATTTATTTCCCGCAATCCTTTTGGCCAATAAAAATTTGCTGGTTTCAACAGAATACTCTCCTCTGGAATTGTATTAAATGTCTGCAGCCTAATGCAGGGCTTCTACCCTTCCTTTCTTAGCCCATTTGCTTGCATACTTTACTTGTGCAATATTGTGTTCACAAAACTTCACTAGCTCAGGCACTTATGAAACATTAATTTCCCCCCACCCCCACTCCCACCCCCGCCATCCAATTTCAAGAGAATTCAGTCAGGGCACTTTTTGTCCACAATTCAGACGTACTCGTGCATTGCTGGATTGTACAGCCCATGTTTTCCAGGAAACCTCACTGGAACTAAGAAGGAAGTTTCAAGAGTTGCTATCAGTGAGCAAGCTTCCTTTAAAAAAGAGGGGGCGGCGGGGGTGGGGTGCGCAGGCGGTGGGGATGAAGATATCAGCACGTTTCCACTTGTGAAATTTGGGTCTCGAATAGCTCTCTTGTTCCTTTGTGGATCTCTGAGGGCATGTGTATGGCTGGCTACCTCGTGGGGGCCGAGGTTTAAGCTGACTCGGAAATGACGGACATTCAACGACTAGCTCAAGTTCAACGCGGGGCTGCTTTGAGAACTCAGAAAGCTCCAACCTCTGTCCCCCAGGGTCGGTAAGGTTTATTGGTGGCGCTGCCCATCTGCTGGGGGCTGGACGCGGCTGAGGCCGCCAGTGACGGGCTCACGGCTGCCGTGGCGGCCACGGCGGCGTTGGGGGGCAGCATCGGGAAGGCTCCCGCGAAGGACAGTGGGAAACTGTGCGCGGCGGCGGTGGCCGCGGCGGCGGCGGCGTGGACGGTGGCCGAGAGGGACAAGAGAGAGGTGGAGAGCGGGGGCACGCACGGGGCCACGCTGCCCGTCGACGGCATTCGCAGCGCCGAGTCGGCGTGGGCAAACGTGGCGGTGAGCAGGGCGGAGCCGTGGACGGGCGGCACTTCTGAATTTGTGGACAGGCGACAAGGGGCTGACTCTGAGGCGTGGAGTCCATTGGGCTGCAGCAAGGCCGCTGGAAGGTGGTGGAAGGCGGCGGCCCAGTGGTGCGGGTGTAACGGGTGATGGTGGTGGGCCATGGTGGATGTCATGGCCGCCGCCTCCCGCTGGGAGGCGCAAGTGCTGAGATGAGAGACAAGGCGCATGCGCAGGGGGTCCGAGGAGTCCAGGCCTTCCACGGAGCTCAGGTATCTTGCCACTTCGGTTAGGCATTCGCGGAAGCCAATGCTCATGAAGTCCATGGCCAGAGCATGCGCGTCGAAGTAGCCTGGAGGAGAATTGGAGCAAAAGGAGGGGGGAAATGGCGAGAGAGAGAATGAGATAATCACGGCCAATAACCACCAGCTAATGTTCTTAAGATTGGAGTATAATGATGATACTTTCTGAAACTGCCAGCTACCGATGGTTTTAATTATTGAAGAGGGTTTGAAAGTACACTTTGCAATTTACATGTGTGACAAATCTAACAATGCAATACGCTACAGTTGTTCTTGTAACAAAGTATCGCACTGGGGGAAAATTAGGAACATCCGTGTTTCAAATGCTTCCAGAAAGTGGGGGCGGGGGCGGGGCAGGGGGGCGGTTAGGTACCTCTTGTATTAGGGACAAGTGAAGTTCCCTGGCAAGCTTTTTCATGGTAATACAGAGTTCCCTTCTCTCTGTCTCTTGTCACACCATTTGGAGATTAAAGAGGTTATCTGAAACATCATCATCCTCTTGACATTTATAACAGACATGAAGTGCATTTAGCAGCTTGAAGACGTTCTTTCAAAACATGCTAGAATCTCAAAGCATTCATAAATGCTTTTTGACAGTTTTTTTTATCAGCAAAGTGAAAACATCTTGTCATTACTTCGTATGAAAACAAATTAATGAAAACAAAAAGGCCTTTGGAAGGGCATTTGGTTACTAATTTGAAGTTCTGGAATATATAAAATTATTTTCTTTCAAGCAACATAAGGCTGTTTACTAATATGAGATCTGCAGTTGAGCGGATCCTGACTCCTGGTGACCCCAGCGCAGGACTGTGCTCCACAGGGTTTTCGACGGCTGACTTAGGGCATTGGATCACCAGGCACTTTTTCTCAGATGTCTGTGTGGACTTGAACCGAAGCAGCAAGTGCATTAATTACTGACCCACCAGACCCCAACATGAGATTGTAGGTTATTTTTATTGATGGTATTTGCTATATTAAGGAGTCCTTGTGGCATAGTGGTTACGGGTTGGGCTAATAACCACAAGGCCAGCAGTTTGAAACCACCAGGCACCCATTGGGAGAAAGATGAGGCTTTCTACTACCCTGAAAAGTTAGTCTTGGAAACATTCCATAGCATTGAGCTTGGGGCAAGGGTTGTTTGTTTATTTGCTAAATTATCTTAAAGATTTTTTGTACTTAATGATCTATTTTTAAAACCTTAAAAGCATTTTAAAAATAGACCATCTTTATTTTATAATTATATACTTTGAAAAAAAGTAGTTATATATATTCAGAGTCCCACATCTAGAATTCCATCAGGAATTTGGAGCTGTCTAAATGGTGTCTGGGTCAAAAAATATATGCCATTAAACCAGTAACAACGTCAACACAAGTTTGACATAGAATCTCATGAATGTGGATGTGGAAGACTGAGAACAAAATCAAGTTATAATCCCAGGACTCTGGCCGAATTAGCAAACAAAGCCTTTGCAATTAAGAGGAAGAACCATTCCTGGAGATGTTTCTACAAAAAGCATTTCATCTAAGAATCCTCAGAGGCTACGAAGGCTTCCAACTCTCTGACAAGGAGAAATGTCACCATCAGAGAAGTTCCGAAACGCAGAGGGGTTTCGTCACCGAGGCTTAGTTCTCTCCAGCAGTGACTGCACTACCAAGGGAGGCCACAGAGAATGGACCCACGGAACTGCACCCCTCGCAGCCTCCAAGGCTTTCCCTGTGTGGTCACCAAGTGAGTGAACGCCATGGGTTCTTGGATATGTCATGTATGTGACAGAGTCCTCTGTTGCATCTAAGGAAGAGGCTGAACGCGTCTGAATCCTTTGACGCATAGGACACTCTTATCAGAGTAGAACTCCTCGAGAGGATCTTCTAGACTGTAATCCTTTATAAGAGCAGATCGCCATTGTCTTCCATCAAACCGCTGGGTGGGGAAGAATGGTCAGCCTTTCAGGTAGCAGTCAAGTACTTGATCACTGGGCCGCTAGGGCTCCTAAGGAATACACACTAGTAAATCCTATCCTGTTGCTAAATGCAGAGGGAAAGTACGATGACTGGCGATACCCCTTTCTGTTCTAATACAGCTCAGGGGATTCAGGTAAATTAACTCCCCCAAGCTGTATGAAATGGACCCTCTTATTGTCCGTGTTTTATAAATGATGAACTAGAAGCTCAGAGAAGGCTAGAAATTTACCCACAGCCACTCATAAAACTCACTGCCAATGAGGAGGTTTCAATTCTTAATGACCCTACAGGACAGAGCAGAATTGCTCCTGTGGGCTTCCAAGACTAAATCTCTATGGGAGTAGAAAGCCTCAGCTTTCTCCCATGGAGTGGTTGGTGGTTTAAAACTGCTGACCCCACAGTTAGCAGGCCAACATGTAACCCACAATGCCACTGGACAGAGCCAGGATTTGAACTCCCTATGATCCAGCTGTAAGGACCCATGGCCCTCCCCAGCATACTGCACAGCCTCTGCAGCTGTTGTGAGTCTTCATCAGAATGAACCCCACTTGCAGCCTCCCCCACCCCCCACCCCCATTTTTAAGGCCACCACATCCTCCTACGTGATGACCTCTCTTATGACCCGGCAGTCAGATGACTTGTGTGGCGCCTGCTTGGAAATGTCTGCTCATAAACTATTCTGGGATGAATTTTAGGGCTGTTCAGGTAGCCAAGAATAGCAACCAAATCGACCTCGGTTTTTATAATAAACCATAACAATAATATTACAGCTCATGCCAAATATTTGAAGCCCTGATAAGACTTCTGTGGCTTGTAGCTAACAATGCCATGAGGTAGAACGGTCCAATAGCTCTTTTTGCATCATCTTTACTCCATCCAGTTTCCTAACACCCTCAGGTAGCCACTGTGGCCACCCAGTCAGGGGCTCAAAGGTATAGCAGAGCACTTCTGGCCAGGTCTAAGTGAAACAGGGCCAAGATGGCCTGGACCAACCCCAACCTGATAGGTAAAACAGAGTTAAGGTCAGGGCGGATGTTCCTCACTGCAACAGCTATTTGCTGCTGCTGCTAGGTGCTGTCAAGTCGATCTGCCCCACAGCGATCCTATGTGTCAGAGTAGACCTGTCCCATAGGGATTTTTCAGTCTGTATCTTTACAAGAGCAGATACCTAGGACTCTCTCCCATGGACCCTGGGGAAGTCTGAACCCCTGACCTTTTGGCTAACATGTGTCGAGTGTATGGTTAGCAAGTGTCACTGTGACTGCTACCAGGACTTCCTAACATGATCGTAACCATGTAAACACTGAAATATTTCCATGCCAATTGTAAAAAAAAATCTCATGTTGTAGAGTAGAACTGTTCTGTAGAGTTTTTTTGGTTATAATCATTTGTCACATGGCTGTCACCATGAGTCAGCATCCATTCCATGGCACCCAACAGCAACAGTCTATGGGAGCAGAATTGCCAGGCCTTTCTGATGTGGCACTTTGGATGAATTCTAACTGCCAACTTTTTTTTTAAGGTCAGTAGTCGAGTGCATGAAGGAGAAAATATGTCAATTTGTGTCTTCCAAGATTTACAGGCTGGGAAACCCTATTGGTTAGTTCTACTCTGTCCCATAGGGTCCCTAAGAGCAGAAGGTTTTTGTGGTGTGTTTTTGCACTGCCTAAGGACCCCCAAATACTAAGTACTAAAAGGTTAATTCAAGTACTAGGATTTAGTTGCAGCACTTAGCTCTGTGTGGTACCTCCTTTTTACTCAGCTCTTAAATATATTGAATGACACCTTTGGCTAAGATGACTATCAAAGACCTCCTTGAAGGGTGAAAAATGATACAAAAGGGAAAAATATGAGTGATATGTGGAAAAATCGGATAATAGTTGAATTTCAGGACTTCAAGCTTATTTTTGGCAAAAGGTGAGAGTCCCTCCCTGAGACCCTGAACAATTCCTCCCTAAACTCTAACCAGTGTAAAAGGCATCACCCAGGTCCCTGGGTCCAGGACCCTTGCTCAGCTTGCTCTCCCAGGAGTGACTCTGCTCCACTGATGGCTCCTAATCCAGATGAGCACTACCTGCATTTCTTATGTTCTCTGTGGTTTGAATCCAAGATCCGCCCAAATCTAAAAACGGCAATCAGAGTAACTTGAGGCCTTAACACTGGAACAGTCCTTACAATGAGTTCCAGTGCTGAGTTAATAGGGAAAGGGAAGAGAAGAAAAGAGAAAAATTGCATCTAACCTCCAGTTTGTTTTGATGTTTATATATTTGTTTTGTCTTTCTGTATAGAAGCCAGCATGCTCTACTGAAGTCCCAAACAAATCTCTGAATCTCTGACCAGCCTGCCATGAATGAGCTTTACTCCCACAGGATCATGAAAGCAAACACAAGCCCAGGGTCAAGAGCTTCTTTTGTTCCAGAAGTTCTTTCCCACGAGTTCAATCCTGCCATTAGCATTGATTTCCACGGCTTTACTGTGGGACCGCCTATTTCAGCTTGTTAAAGACCTGTTCAGCTCCAATTGCCTCACAATATTAGGGGGGAGATGAAAAGGGAAAATGAAGCTACTGACTTACCTTTCCCTCCTGTTGCTTGGAGCATCTTCAGATGATCCACTGTCATTTGCAAGATTTCAGCTTTTTCTAATTTTGCAGAGCCCTTTATTGACAAATAGTAAAGTCTTAAAGTCCTGCAGCAATTAACTTGAAACATTTTACACTGAATATGGCATTAATTCTCTCACAGAAAGATTCTAAATGTAACACACACAAAATCTGAATTCTTCTCAAACTCTACATGTCAGCATTGATTACTGTGGTATATGACCAGTATTTGTTATTTTCATGCTTAAAGATTAAATGCAGGCATAATGCATTTTATCATAAGAGTAATTATTTCCTTACTGTGACACCGTAAAAATTTCTACAATTGCAGAAACTTCATATTTAGCATCCTATCTCTACCTTGGGATATAAATGACTTCATGGGGATATCAGGTAGTCTTCCTGAAGTCGGGCTAACTGAATACCGACTCTGGAGGGTAAGGAGGGTGACTAACAATAAAAACTGCAGTTCGTGAGCACTTTCCAAAGGCTTACTTTATAATGTTTCAGGTTCAGGAAGTAAGCAAAATAGAATAAACAAACAACCGCCATCTTATAATTTTCAACAAATTATCTTAAAAAGTATATTCTTCATATGTAGAAAATTATAGTAAGCCTTTAAGATAATTCATACTAGATGGGAAAGCAGAATCAGAAATTAAAAAGGGAACACTTTTAAGATATTCCCCAATAATTACCAGCAGGTGTCACTGTGAATCCCAGGATCTTAAATCCCACTGCCCTGCTGAGCAATTAACTCTTAGCAACCCTGGAGAACAGAATAGAACTGCCCCCACTGGTTTCCAAGTCTGCTTTCTGGAAGCAGACGGCCAGTTGGTGGGCTGGTGTGGTGGTGGTGGTGGTGGTGTGTGTGTGTGTGTCCTAACTGCTCACCTTTCAGCAGCCAAGTACTTAACCACTGAGCCATTAGGGTTCTTAAATGAGGAGGGAAAATTTACTACTAATCATTGAGGAAGAATCACAACTGCTTAAGGATTTTTGAATCCTTTAACAAATAGCTTTTAATAAGATGGTCTTAGATTGTGGTCCCCACCTTTTATTATCTGGAGCCAACTGAAATAGGACAGTGTCCCTTTAAACTGTTTCAGGGGGCTAGGGGAGGCTTCTAATTTCCCGTAAGAGTGCAATAAACTAAAAAAAATTTTGTTTGTTTTAAAGGACACTGAATTTTATTTCAGGTTCCTGGCTTGACTTGTTTGGTGACAATTATCAGCACCCAGTAATGGTGAGAGTGCCAGAGTTGTTTAAGTTCTCTGAGGAACATTCTTCTAAATATGTGACAGGGCCAGCTCTCAGGAATTGGTAGCCAAGCCCTGAAAATGGGAAGGCCCATGTTTAAGGCAACTAACTGCCAGACAACTGAAGTTAGCTTTTAACATTTGTTTCAAGTCAAAATTTAAGGGGGAAAAAAAAATCTAACAAACCAAGAAAAAAGAAATCAGCAAACTGAAATACGCAGATGTTTCAGTACACATTTAATAACATCCCTGATTCTGTTTTTATCTACATGGAAAGAGTTATTAATCAAAATTACAAGTCCTACATTACATGGAACTTATCAAGGACAGGCTCAATATGTTAAAAACTGGCCATTTTTTTCTCTTAAAAATGCATAATAATAGCATATTCTGTCCTTTGTCGGCAGTTCTTCTCCATGATGATGTACTCAATAGTTCTAGTGAAAGTGACTAATAGTAAAAACTGCAGTTATTGAGTAATTTCCAAAGGGTGGCTTTATAATGCTTTCAGATTCATTAAATAAACAAGGTGGAATCAACAAATAATTGTTTTATCATTATTTTCAATAAGTACATTTTGCTTTATCTTTTATAACATGCTCTTAGGAATCCATTCCATTAGCCATTCTAGCAAAGAAACACACTTTTCTTAATTCACAAAGGACAATTTAAACATTTGCCTTCCCTTTTTTGGGGGGGGTGGGGGTGGGTTGTGTTATAAAAGAATGCTGCAGTTCTGAAAAGCATCTACGGGTTGTTTGATTGTCACCAGATTTCCAAAAGATGCTCCAACTCAGGGGTTAAAAATGAACATGAGTGGTTTGGGTGAATACATTTTATTAGTACTATTATTTAAGAACTTGAACTATGTATATATTTCTGACTCCAGTTATTTTTTTCAATAAACTGAAACAAACGGTTTCAGAGAAAAATGAGATTTCATGTGTTCCTTAAAAAAAAAAAAGACTACTTCATATAGCATGGTTTTAAACAAAAAACCACTACTGGTTTTCATAGAAAGAACAGAGAAACCATGAACACTGTTACCCTGAAGGGGAAAACAAGTAAAAGAATGGAAATGTTTTCAACTTCATGATGGATTATGTTTTTAATAGTTTTGCCACAACAAAGCATTGTATTGAAATAGCTGTTCTGTGCCAGATCAGGGTATATACACCATTATTTTAATGAGCTTTAACAAGAACCCACATTCCCAGATGAGAAAATCTGATTGTTTGAGCTTTTAAGGAGTGGGGTGAGGGTAGGGGTAGCTTACTTGTTTTTCAAAAGCAGTTGGCACTAGTCGTCTCAACTCAGATAAACTGTTATTTATCCGATCCCGACGCCTTTTCTCTATAATCTATTCCAAAGACAACCAAACGAGAAAAAAAAGTGTGACTCTACAAATGGTAAAATTATTCACAGTGGAAAATACAACTGTTAGACATTTCTTGAACGTGAAATGAAAAGAAAGCAAGGAAAATCACATACCCCTCTTCTTTTCTTTCTCGCCATAATCTGAGATGTCGTTGTTGGAGAATTCGACCTAATCACCGAGCTAGTACTTTGCCTGAGAAACAGGAAGAGCGTGTCAGCTGCTGCGTTCACCTAACTTGATGACACCACTCAGCATTCAAGGGGGCTGCACTGTCCTGTGTGTTATGTTACTCTGAGTTCTTTACTCTCAGCTTTCTTTGCTGTCAGCCATTCTGTCCCTTTTCAGGTAGGAATTATGGCTTTTTGGAAAATGAATAAGCCAGATGACAAAACATTGGCAAAGAGGACCCTGAACTTTTACTAGAGTCTCCCAGGAAAACAATGAAGGGCAGTTAGGATGATAAATGTCAGAACTTCCTAGTTCCACTCACATATTTCTTAAAAGCCAAGTATCCTCTGCTAGCATCTCTCCTGCATCCCTCCCTTCCTCCCTCTGTCACACACAGGGAAAAAGCAGGGCTACTTTAAAATAGGGCCATGGGAGGCACCCCTATCAAACAGACATTCATCCTGTGTCAATGTTGCCCCTAAATGCAGTCTTTAAAATACACAGAACTTAGCTATTTCAACACTTCAGTTAGTCATACATCGCGATTGGGGCAGATTTTGACAAATTTGAGGTTTTGCATGGCAGTTTTCCCAAAAGAATGCTTCAGATGATGTCACCGAGGGGAGAAAAATTGGACTAAGGACTGGCTAGCTGTCTTTAAGAGCTTGAAAAAGAAACTGCAGGGATCTCTCAGGCTTCAATCTTAACTTAAACCTCTAGGAGATGCAATTCATTAGGAGCACACCGACGAAGATAGTTTGTGTTAAAAAAGTTGAGATCATTACTTTGTTATTTTTATAACCCTATTTTATATATCGGTTCATAATCCACGAGCATTATATTTATGTTCTCAAAATCAACGTTTGTTATGCTCCTTCATTTTAGAAATATGGTGCTCCACAGGTTCTTCAAATATAGTGCTTTCTCAATTCTGGATTTTATTTCTGAATTAACTCTCAATTTTACCCCTCCTCGATGGTTTTATTTTTCCCTTTGTGACAACTTCTGTTTTTCAGATCTCATTTCTCAAATGACTCTTTAGCAAATAGATAAGATCCTTTGCAAATACGTTTCATGTAAATACCTTTGCTCTTGCTGATTTCAGACGGGTTAAAACATAAAACACCCACCAAACTCACTACCATGCAGTCTAGTCTGACTCACGGTGATCCGATAGGACGAGGTCGAACTGACTTCATCAAAGGAAATCTGTTGACCAAAGGTAGGAAAAATGTCCTTCTTTGAGTGACAGCTGCAGATAAATAATTAAGGTGCTTCTGGGGATGCCAATTAGAAGCAATTATCATTTGACCCTCCTTGGCACTAAAATGCTTTGCTAATCTCCCTCTGTCAAGGGAAAGCGGAGGTCTGGTTTCTGTGATCAGACCGGATCTTTTCCAGATTTATGAACAAGCAGTCAAAGAGTTGCAGCCCGAACCGATCCTTATCTCTGTCACTCACCGGAGCCACAGCCCCGCCACACGCGGTCAGCAGGGAGCTCAACCCTACCTAGTCGTGACATCACACATGGCTTTTTAACGTTTCCAAAGAGTAAGTCGTGTTTTTAGCCTCTCTCTAAAAATAAAGCATAAAATCAAACCGTGCGCCCCCGCCCCCCGCCCCAAACACATACTTTCCCCTCTGATTTTCCCCTGTGATCTATTTACCAAGCCCTGGAACACAGTTTTAGTGTGGTTCCCGGACGAGCCCACCCGCTGCTCCAGCTCCGGCTTCTCTGCTTCCGGCCGTCACTGTCCTCTCCCGCGCCCACCCCGGTGCTAACTGAGCGCGCGTCCCCCAAAGTTTCTCCGGCAACTTGCGGACTCCGCCAGGACGCCCAGGGGAAGAGTTACGAGATTCCGCAGGAGCCGCTGAAGCACAAAGCTCCCCGACGCCCTGAGTCGCGCTCACCCCGAAAAATTGTTCTCGCTGCCCACGTCGATGGTCTCGTCCATGTCGCTCTCGGAGGTCGTCTCCTCGCAAGGACGCTTCATCGCTGCGACGGCGGCGCGGGGCACAGCCGGGCCGGAGCCACCGACCCGGAGCCGCGCAGCGACCTCCCGGCCAACTTCCTCCCGCCTTTCTCCCTCCCGCCCTCCCACCCTTCCTCCGCCCCGGCAGGCGCGGCTCCCGCGTGGCGCGGCAGGCTCCTCGCAGCTCTTTCCCACGCCGCAGCCCGGCTCGGCCGCAAGTGCGGACTCTGGCCACGCCCCTCCGCTCGGGCGGGGGCCCCCTCGGTTGCCCCCCGAGCGCCCGCCTCCACCGCACCCTAGACCACGCCTCCTAGGGCCGGCGTGGCTCGCGATTGGCTGGAACAGAGGGGCGGGAGCGTGCTTGTCACCACCGCCTGCCTCCACACTCCCGCCAAGGCGTGGGAACGCGGCCGGGTACCTTGGCCCGACCGTCCTGCGCCGACAGTTAGAGGCCGCGGCGATCGTGGAATCCAAGTTTACCGACTCTTGATAGGGAAGCGCGGGAGCGCGGGCGCAGGCGCGGCCAAGATAGGTCGACCCCGCTGGGGGCGGGGGACGAGTTCTGAAGCTAAATTTTCGCCCATCCTTTGCACCGCGTTGTCTCGCTGGAATTTAAAGAATAAACCCCAAAGCGTGGCTCGGTGTGAGCGAGTGTGTGTGACATTTGCAGGCCCAGGGGCGTCAGCGAGCCACTCCACACAGCTGCCCTAGTCTGCACCCACACTGCTAATAGCTGCCCAGGGCCGTCATCTTTGCCCTCCAGTTTCGCTTCTCCCCGACAGCCCCAGAGCCACTTCTGCAGCCTCTGAGCTGTGGCCACCTGAGCCCTGGGCTTCACTCCCAGGACTTCAGCGCGGGTGGTCGGAGGTCCGACAGTTGACAACCAAACGGTTTTTTATAATCAATGAGCTCTTGGCACATGAGTACCCTTTGGACAGGCGCTCCTCCTCTGGCGTTAGAAGGACTGGCGCGCCGTGGCGGACGCTACAGCTTATACTTTTCGTAGTGTTTTCGGGTTCGAGTACGACTGGCATGGCTCATCGATCTACCTAACTCCCTGCCTCCATTGTCCACTCCCCCGGCGTGTGCAGCCGGGCGTGGAGACTCGCTCTTGGAGTTGGATTGACTTTCTCAAGCATTAAACGCCCTTAGTGCCCCGGGTTGCGGATGTAGGAACTCCAGGTGTGCTCCGCCAGCACCCGTGCGCGCTCGCCCTCCGGGTCGTCTGCGCCGCGCCTCCGCCGTGCCTCCGCCGTGCCCCTGAGCGCGCTGGCTCGGAGCGCGGCCGCGGGGTCGCGGTCTGCAGGCCCCCCCAGACCGCGGCGGTGCCGGAAACGGCGGCGGGCGGCGAGGAACGAACTCAGGCGCCGCCCCGCGTGGCGGGGCAGCTCCTCGGAGAACAGGGCGTCTGCTGATCGCCGCCAGCAGCCTCCGCCGGGGACAGAATCCCAGGATCTGCCTGGGGCTTGAGACTCGCAGAAGGAGGAAGCGGGGGCGGCGGGCGAGGAGGAGAGACCGGCCGGGGGAGACCGCACAGGCCCTGCGGGGGGCGGCCGGGGGGCCGGCGGCCGACGTGGCCAGCCCTCGTTAGCGCACAAAACCCATCCCCTCGCGCCTTGATCTCTTTTGTGCCGTCCCTGCCGCGGTGCCTGCCATCTCCGGGTGAACAGAAACCCGAGACGCCCCAAGCTTGACTTGGGAAACTCAGCCCGGGGCAAACCGCACCGCACGGGCAGGGTGGCGCGGCCGCGGGGCGCAGGGGGCCCGACTCGGCTCGCGGCCGGGGCGCACGGGTCTCAGTCCCTGCTCGAAGTGCCCGCTACCTCGCGGATCGCGGGGCTGGTGAGCGCCCAACGCCAACGCGCTGCGCGAGCCAGGGCGCCGGGGACCCCGGGACCAGCCTTCCCCGGCCCGGCGCCAGCTCCACCTCCCCGCATTTAGGAGGCTGCAGGCTTTCTGAAAGCGGGTGCCCGCAGGTGCAATTAATGTGTGTCACACCAGCCAATTAGCTTGCGCTTCTAAACGCCCAGGGCCTAGGCAAAACCCGGGAATGTCGGGGTGCGGGGTGGGGGGGCGGAGCGGGGAAGAGTGTTCTTGCTCACACTGCGGTGTCTACGCTGACTTAGAAAATTGCAAATAGGAAAATGGTTTGCTTGTAATAAAGTAGCAATTGATTAAAACCCCGCTCCTATATTTGCCTTTGAAGATGTATCCGTTGTATCGTGTTATTAAGAGAAATATACCAGAAACATTAAAGAAACTTTCACGGATTTCAGGCCATTTGGAAATATCTTTAAGCACAGAGGACCATAGTTTGTTTTGTTTTGTTTTTAGGACCATAGTTTTAATACGTTCACAACGGCGTTTGTTACTTTAGTGAACCTATATTAGTTTGATTTAAAAAAGAACAAGACTGAATAGGGGAAAAGACCTGGGTGTTTTAAATACTATCAAAAGAATATGTTCATTTGTCTGCAGAATACTTAATCGCAATTAGGCAGCACCAGCTTTTTCCATTAAGTCTTTTATTCCCCTTAAGCATTCTCCGTGCCCCTCCCCGGGTTGAGCCTTCTCGTTTGTCTTTAGCTGAAAGTGCTTCTCGGATTTTCGGGCGAGGGGTGGTGGTGAGGAAGGGCGGGAGGAGAAATGCGAGAGAAAGAAAAAAAGAACGGGGAGGACCGCGGGATTTTAAGCCTCACCGCCCCTCAGCGTGTCCTTTTCAGGGACCATTGGTTGAAGGCTTCCTAAAGAGCCTGGACGGAAGAAAAGATGTCCGTGCTCACAGCAAGCTTTTCTTTCTTTGTTTTTGAAAGATTTGTACAATGAGATAATTAGACCGAAAGATACGAGGGGCTTTCCTAGAAACGAAAAGCCCACAAAGATGGTTCTAAGGAGGGAGAAGGGTAGACCTCCAGTGGCATTTCCCCAACTGGTCAGCTCGGCTGGGGTTTTTGTGTCTATGTGATTTATTTCACCTAAATGGAATCACAGTGAGTGTCAAATGTAAAGATTTAGACACAGGAGGACAGATTTCCTCACAATGAATGGCCTCATCTTTCTTGTTGGCTCACCAGCCATCAGCACCACCCCTATTTAATACAAATGAAGCGAATGGCTGCCACACCTGCGCCAATAAGAGTGTGGCAAACTCCATGAAGTCTTGCTGCACAAAATTTTGAGTTTTGTTGCAGGAACCAAGAGATTGATTTGCTGTGATTCTACAATTTCTTTTGGCAGCATTTTCGGGACAAGCCTTTTATTCTTTGTGGTTGCTATAGTCTTCATTAGGGCCCTCTAGCTTTTCAAGACGAATAGTTGCCCTTTGCTATTTGTTGCTACTCTGAGTTCTTTGTGCTGCTGCTTTACAATTATTTCAAAAAGTCAGCCACTCCAGTGTTTGGATTTGCTTAATCACCAAAGCACAACACTGCCTTAAGAAATGCTTTAACTTAGTTTCAAGGTTAAAACAGGCAGCTCTCTTATTGAAAGACCTCTATGTCAGCCTGAGAAGCCCAAGTGCATGTAGTTCAATCTGAGAAGTCCAATGTTTGCACCAACCTAAAACATAATTATTTACGCAGCTTTCTTCTGCAAAGGAAGGGCAAGCGAGTTGAAGTGCTAGTCTGTTTGCAATTGCTGGGGCAGGTGACAAACACGTGCTCATCTGTGGGCAGTCTTATTGAACTGCTTTCCTTGACTACAGGGCTATTGTGAGCTGGAAACGCCTTGAAATGTGTGAGAATGCCTTCCCCAGTAAGTGGAGGCCCAGGGCAAGATCCTTGTAAATTTCAATACCTTTCCCAACATTAGGCTAGCAGCTGGCAGGCTGACACAGGGTCACTGTGTGACACATATTTGTAAGCCAGTAAAGCAAAACAAAGCTAAAAGCAAAGGCGCATTTAGGCCCACCAACCTTGAAGTCATTTAGAAAAGAAAGCTGCTTTATCCGTAAGCAATTGTTCTCCCGGGTCAGCTGGACAAAGTGCGTCATATTTCATGGCTCGTATTTGCCCCCACTACTTGCTACTTATTCACTGCACGTGAGACTCCAAGGTTAGAAATCTAAGATACAAAGCTCACTCCTGGGACGTCAGAAAGTATAAGTGGAAGTCAGAAAGTATAAGTTGCTGGGATAATATATCCTAAAGTTTAATTTGTGGTGGTGTTTAGGCTTAGCTCCTGCCCAGGGATGAAGCTGGGTTTTAATGCAGGAGCTCTGAAAAGCTGGTGGTATAACCAAGTATCTAGTTTTCTGTATGCTCATATGCCACAATCAGAAGAGGACAATCACTGTATAAAAATTTCTTTTAAGGATTAATTTGATCGTGGAAAATTATTTTTGAATAAAAGGCTTTACATTTCCATTTTCTTGAATTTTTTTGGTGGATTTTCTTTCTTTTAAAGACACAATGACATATATCCACATCTCTCATAAAACTAACCTTTTAACTAATTGTATCTCCATCCTCTGGATTAGTGCCAGGCACAAAGTGATTGCACAATAAATAGTTTTGAATGAATTTCTTGTTGAAAATGAATGGACTTCCTGATTCTTTGCATATATAAGATTTAGATACATTGAATTAATCAGATAGGAATAAGTAATCGGATACTAAAAAGTCATGAAAGGATGAGAAGTATGTGCTTAAATATATGCAAGAAAATGTTTATTATCACTAAATCCTTAGCTTGGAGCATCCTGGCAGCCACGTCAGAAGAGAAACATCTTGGATTTTCTAATTCTTATAACAAAAAAGAGGAAACAGCATAGTGTTTTTCAAAAAAATGAAAACTTTATTTCATCAGTGAATTCCAAAAACTGCGTGGAGTACAAAAACTTTAATTTTTATTTAGTTTCATTATTTAATACTAGTATATTCCTTGTCTAAAATTCTCCCTCAAGAATCTACGTTAATGAAACCATGGAAAACAATATTTACCCTAAGTATAACTGGAGACAAAAACTTATCTCTTTCTATTACAGCTGAATAAGCTATCTATCCAGCTGCGCAGGTGGAGTAAATGACCTCAGACAATAGCTAGTGTCAGAAATGCAGCTTTTCCTTAGGACAGGCACTGCTTTCCGTTTCAGAGTGTTTGTAAAAATCAGACATTCCTTGATCTGGTTGCCTGACATTTACTTGATGAAACTGAAAGAAAAGAGAGGATTTTGAAATATCAAGTACTGTAGAATTTTGGAAATGAAGGCAACTGCTATTAGGATACAAATGAACATTTATATTTTCTTTACACTATTTTCTTAAGTACTTACTTACTGGATATTTGCACATTTCTGCTCTTATCTGTTTATTTCTGGAGAGAGAAAAAACTTTATAGGCTAGAAATAAACTGCTAATTTTAGATTAGAGATGGAAAAAATACGCTCTATTTATGGATCCTCATGCTTTACACATCTATTGAAATACACATTTTACAAGAAACAGAAAAATTGCACTAAAAAAAAAAAGGCCTGGGTTGGTTCCAGTGATTAAGAATTTGACTAATTCTTGATATCTGTTGGTTGAAAGGCAGAGCAATTTATTTTCTTCCTGTTATTAGATTAAAAGTAATGAATAATGTATTGGATACATTGGACTTGGAATTCTTAGTGATCAATTTGTTCATACCATTAGCTTATTCTATTTCTAGAAAGAGAATAAAGGAAATTACACTTGTTAAGGAACTGCAGTAGTCATCAGGGCAACACAATACAGAATATGCTGTTTAACAGATGAACGATGGGGAAGGGCTGCGTACTGTACCTTGTGCATATGGGAAAGGTATGCTGTAATTCCATAGCATCATAGCATAGAAACTTAGAACATTATGGAATTGTGGCTCAAAAGTCACAGCAAAGCAGTATTACTTGTCAAGGTCAGCTATCAGTCTGAACATATAGAAAGTAGAAGACCAATATAAATGTCTACTAAAAACCCAAACAACCCATGGGTCTATCTATATATGTGTCATCTATCTCTCTTATCTTCTACCTCCATACATACCTACCATCTATCAGTCTAGCAATCACCAACCTACCTACCTACTACATGTTAAAGCAGCTCCTTGATGCAGTTAAAAAAACACTCAGATCCAGAAACCTTCCCACGTTAGTATTTTGATCCTCTTGGTGCAATGGAAATAAGGGTGTTGTGAGTGCTTTAGGAGAGTGATACTCTCTCTGGTGTTCAGGTGGAAGGCCTGGCATTCCAACCCTCTTTGTGTCGACCCAAGGAGCTTTGGTGATGTGGTTGATTGATCATTGGGCTGCTGACTGCAAAGTCAGGACTTTCCACCCGCTAGTCACTTTGGGAGAAAGAGGAGGCTGTTTGCTCCCGCACAGATGAACCTTCTCAGAAATGCCAAGGAGAGTTCTACTCTGCTTTTTGGGGGTACTCTGAGTCAGACTCAATTTGATGGTCTGTTTTACATAAATCTATGAAATATTGATAATGTGACCAACTACGTGTGTGCTTAGATTCCAGTTTAGATAATGAACATTTGGTGCAAACCTTAAAATGAAAATGTTGAAGTTAGTTATTTTTTGCCATGTGAATTGGAGGTAGGTTGTTCATACTTTAATGCTTTTTTCATATTTTAATTTTAACAAAGAAATACTTTGATTCTTATTCAAAAATCTAGTTTGACAATTAATCCAATGGGTTAATGGACCATGCAAGCAGCAGCCTCCACAACTCGGAGACCAGAAAAGCCAGATAGTATCTGGCCACTACAACCAACTGCTCTGAAAAGGATCACATTAGAAGGTGCTAGGTAGAGCGAGCGGGAGAAAAATGTGGAGCAGAACTCAAAGCCAGAAGAGACCCAGGGCTTACTGGTTGGGTGGAAACTGTTGGAATCTCTTCAGGCCTGGAACTGAACTCACCTCATACTGAAGACTAAAAAGGCAGCATTTACCCAAGGTCAAAGTTCAGAGGGTTAGCCAAAATGGAGGAATGGAAGCTGAAAGACAGCGAGGAATAAACGATTGTACATTGAGAGGATTGCAGTGGGTGAGTTGAATCAGAATGTATTTGAATTGTTGAATATAAAACTATAATCTGCTCTGTAAACCTTTATCCCATTCACAATAAAAAAGTGAAAAAATAAAAAGAGAGAGAGAATATAATTTGAACATTGATATTAGGAAAATCATAGGGGAGTCTAAATAGAACTGTTGAGGGAAACGATGTACAAAGAAATTATGAATAGAAATAATGAATAGCAATATTAACATGTGTGCTGGAAATCAATAAAACTTTCATTAATCATGCCTTGAATTTTTGGACTATGCCTCTTTTAATTTGCTCATTCTCATTTCTAGGCCACTGAAGGATTGAACCCTTCCTTCGGATCTTGCTCTCTACTAGGCAGCATCGCTGAGACACAGTAAGACTCAATTCTTGCTATCAGGAAAGAAAAGAAAACATCAGATGGGAGCCAAAACACACGAACTATTAAACAAGGCGAGATACATTAAAGGCTAAAATTAAGCATAAACTGCATGCAATGGGCTGAGAGAGAAGATTCATTTTTTTGAGAAGATTCATTTTTAAAGAAAAATTACAGCAGTGTAGGCTCCAAAACATTCTTTTAAGACTAGGGGCAACAATTCTGTTGGAAAGAGTGGGGTTGGTTCAAGGATTCTTGTCTTCAGTCAGCATTTATCTTATGAGAACACTAGTTTTACTTAGATATAATCACATTTATTGGGATGTCTTTGTGGGAAGGTTGCTGTTAAATATTATAAAAGTGGATGCTCAATTCCTTGCCTATCTTTTGGCGCTATTATGGGATTATGGGGATAAGTGGCATTTGAGCAGGATCTTGAAGGAGGTACAGAATAGCTTCAATCTTAAATAGGCGTTCCTGGGTGGGGCGGGGGCGGGGGTGGGAGCTAGCATTTGCAAAGCCATACAGGGACTGAAGAGCACAGACAGTTTGCAGGGCAAGCTTGATGAACTTTACCTAGAGTGAAGCATACAGAAGGCAGTGGGAAGCCAGTAGAACCCTGTCTTGAGGAAACGAAGTGGCTGCATCCGAGTCAAGGAGAAACTCAGTACCTTCTTGAAGGCATTTGGGAGCCACTGGAGGTTTGGTTTTTTTAAATAGAAGTTGACATGTTCAAAGACATGATCCATTTGGATTTGCTTATCCTGGCTAATAAAATTTCCTCCTTGTCTGAATGTTGTCACTAACTTGAATTCAAAACATTACAGTTGAAAAAAAAATTGGGGGGGGGGGGGGAGTTGTTCTTTTTGCCATCATTTTGTGAGGACTTCGGTTTATTTATGTTAAGTGGCATTTAGGTTTGTATTCTGCAATACAAGTCATGTAGCCACTACAAGAGCATTGTCAGGTAGGATAGTTGACTCAGTCCTTAGAAAACTCACTGTCCATAACTGCCTATTGCGTTTATTTAATGTAACCCGATTTATATGGAAAAACATGTTCACAGCTTGCTCTGTATTTATAGAATTATGCCAGGACATGCACATCAATATTTACAGATTTGTTATAAAAATATGCCATGTCATAATTAAAGTCAGAACACTGTTATGCCTTCAATGATTAAGAGAAATTTCTAAAGGGAGATTTTCAGCTTCACCAACTTCAAAGTAACACATAGTACGTGTGAACACTGCTAGTTATCTTCGGTTTATCCTGATTAAATGCTTTTAATGAAAGATTAAGCCAAAATTCTTTCCTGTTATTCTCTTGCCAAAAGGAACAGGTTACAGTTTTGTTTTGTTTTTTCCTTACTGGGTGCCATAAATTAACATTCAAGGATTTTACAATTCGTGGCATTTAATATTTGTGGATGCATAAAGTTACACCTTTCCCTGAAAAGCTTGGTTGAAATGAAAATAACTGTTGTCTAAATGTTGAATCATCAATCAATAACAGTGATGTTTAGTATGGAAATGCAGGAAAAAACAACAAACTCACTGCCATCCAGTTGATTCCAATTCATAGTGACCTCATAGGACCATGTAGAACTGCCCCTGTGGATTTCCAAGGTTGTAAACCTTTTTTTTAATTATTTCAATTGTATCAAGCATATTTGTACATATGTTGCTATCATTAATTTCTAAACATTTACTTTCTATTTGAGCCCTTGCTATCAGCTCTTCTTTTTTCCCTTTCCCCCCCCACTCTTGTGACTCCTTGATAAATGTTGATTATTATTGTCATATCTTACACTGACCACTGTTTCCCTTCCCCCATGGCTTCTGTTGTTCGTCCCCCTGGTGGTGGGGTGTGTGTGGTTATGTCTATCATTGTGATCTGTTCTTTCTTCCTCTCCTCCTTTCTCCACCTACCCCCTGCCCTCCTGGTATCGCTACTCCCATTCCTGTTCCTGGATTCCATGTGTTGTGAGCTCTTATATCTTTTCTGTACCTGTGCACATGCTCTGGTCTAGTCCGCAGGGCAAGGCAGGACTGGGGTCATGATAGTGGGGGGTGAAGAAGCCTCAAGGAACTAGTGGAACATTGAGTGTTTCATTGGTGCTATACTGCGTCCTGGTTGACTCATTCCTTCCTTGTGACCCTTCTGTGAGGGGATGTCCTATTGTCCACAGATGGGTTTTGGGTCTCTGCTCTGACCCTCCTTGTTCTCAACTATATGGTTATTTTTTGTTTGTTTTGGGTCTTCTGATGCCTGTTACTGGATCCGGTTGACACATCATGATCACACAAGCTGGTGTGCTTCTTCCATGTAGGCTTGTTGCTTCTCTGGCAGATGGCTGCTTGTTTAACTCTAAACCTTTAAGACCCAGATGCTAAATCTTTTGATAGTCAGGCATCATCAGCTTTCTTCACCACATTTGCTTATGCACTCATTTTGTCCTCAGCGATTCGTACTGGGAGGGTAAGCATCACAGAACGCCAGGTTGTTAGAACAAAGTGTCCTCACATTGAGGCAGGACTTGAGCAGATCTGACTTTAACACCAACTACACAGACACAGTGGTCAAAAAAGCATGGATTTGGAATAATGACAGGTACTCATACCAATAGAAAAGAACAGAAAACCCAGGGGGAAAAGCATCAGCATATAGACAACTGATCTTCAACAAGGGCCCCAAAAACATCAAGTGGGAGGCAGATGCTCTCTTTAACAAGTGGTGCTGGAAACAATGGATATCCACCTACAGGAAATGAAACAAGATCTTTACCTCACCCCATGCACAAGAACAAACTCCAGGTGGATCACAGACCTAGAAGTAAAATCCCAAACTATCAGGACCATCAAGGAAGGAATCTGGACAAACCTAAGAACCTTGGCTTAGAGAATACATAGGCTAACTGCGATAGGGATAGGGAAGGGTACACACACAGTTGAACCTGAAATTGACAAGTGGGATATACTAAAGATACACACCTGTGTGCCTCAAAAGTCTTCACCAAGTGTGTAACAAGAGAACCCACAGACTGGGAGGGATTTTTGGCAATGACACAACAGACAAAGGGCTTATTACAAAAATCTACCATACCTTCCTAGACTGCAAAAAGAGGGAAACAGCTACCCCCCCCCCCCCCCCCCCCCCCCGCCAGAAAGCGGGCAAAAGATCTGAAAAGAAGTTTCAGCTGGGAGGAGAACTGAATGGCCAATAAACATATGAGAAAATGCTCCTGACCATTAACCATCAGAGGATTGCAAATTAGAACAACCATGAGATACCACTAACACCCTTGAGGATAGCCCAAATCAGAAACTCAGAGAGCAACAAATGTTGGAGGGGAGGTGGCAAGATAGGAACTCTCCTCCACTACTGGTGGTTGTGTAGGTACATACAGCCTCTGTGGAAAGCCATCTGGTGATATTTAAAGCAAACGGAAATTCTATGATCCAGAAATCCCTCTACTGGGCATATACCCAGAAGAGGCACGAAATAGACCACAACTAGTTGTCTGTGCTCGAATGCTTATTGCGACTCAATTCACAATTGCAGAGAATAGGAAACAACCTAAATTTCCATCAGTAGATGAGTGGATTAGAAAGCTGGCACATGCACACAATGGAGTACTACGCATCACTAAAAAGCACTGATGATCACAGAAAGCAAATCATTTCAAGGGAAGAGTTGGAGGAAATGATGCTAAGCAAAGTTAGTCAAGCACAAAAGGACAAGTACAATATGAGTCTCCTGAGGTAAATATAATCAGCACAGTAGGTATAGTAGAAAAGTTACTTATCTCACACTATATAGGTTGAGGTATAGGCAGTCAGGTGGGGGACAGATCAAGCCCAACGATGTATATGTTATTCTAACACAAAGAAGGGGAAAGGGGAGAAAAAGGTAGACGATGGCATGGGGGGAGCAGGGCACTAACCCACCCAAGGGAAGAGTATTGGTATATCTCCACAGTATTGGGAGTGTGCATGCAGACCCCACCACAGCACCCCAAACCTTGAGGGCAATGTAACCACATGGAGTAACTCATGAACAGAGTGGGTTACAGGGCTGGCCCCAATCAGAGCCAAACTGATGTCTTCCTTGGAAGTATGTGCTACAGAGGACAACATGAAACTTACAGGTTGGGGAGAGGGATCTGCCTGCATTGGTCACATGGAAGCAAACCAAGAATGAAAAAGAGAAACTGAGGGTTTACACTCAATATTGGCACACCAAGCTCTAAGGGCAACTTCCCTGCATGGAGCTCCTAAGGCCCAGAAAGGACTGTAGGGCCCACAACAGCTGGAGACATGATGTCCCCTCACTGGAGCATACCATGACAGAGAACAATACTGGGGACACAAGGGGGGTGGAGCTAGTCCAGTCTGAATCCCCCGCGCAGCAGGGCGAACCAAGAAAGGAAGCATAAAAGATCAGCAATGGGAGTAAAGGAAAGCCACAAAGCTCCTGAGGAGTCCTCAAAATAGACTTCAAGCTTGGAGGGTCAGTTCCTGGAATTCCCCCAGGACCAGGGGGGAGATAGTCAGCAGACAGACCTGGAACTATATATGATTTTTTCCTAGTTATTGTTATCTTACTTTCCCCCCCTCTTTTTGTTCAATCTTTTGTTCCATCTTCATTATTATTGGTTTTGCCTACCTATAGAAGACAGGCATGGGAAGCAAGCTTGGGGAGAATGGCTGTAAATCTTTACCGGAGTAGATAATCTCATCTTTCTCCTTTATAGGAAGTTGTAAGGTAACATTGAGATAATGATTTTCTTTTGTTTCTTAAATTCCAGGAAAGGTAAAAACAAGCCTCCTCTTAGTCAGTGGAGGCTAACGAGTGTAGGCTTGGTTGAATCAGACACTTGATTCCTGCGGTGAGTCCCTTCAGAGATCCCTTTATGCCAGGGCCCAGGCATTGAACGGTCAGCTAGTAAGCTCCTTAGGGAATTAAAAGACCATGCAAATGGGGAGTTTTCTGCCCTCAGGGAATCTGTCACCCGGAGAATAAAATAACCAATAGTGGTAGTGATAGAGTTACCATTTAACTAGTGTGTGAAGACGCTGCCGACAAAGTACAACATGGATTCGTTTTCTGTAATCTTCTCCCAGACTCCTTGAGGTGGGTACAATCATTGTCCCTATTTGACCTTCTAGGAGTTAAAATGGCTTCCTAAGGTTTTATGGGTGCTCTGAAGTAGCGTTTTGTATATGGTGGTTCATTTGGGGGGCTTGTCCTCCACAAGAGGCTCAGGAAAGTGTGTCGTTAGGAACAGAAGTGTTGGCATCAGACTATATACCCAGTAGACTATACTCAGCTTTGTCACTAGTTGCATGCCCTTGTGGAGGCTGCTTACTGTTTCTGAAACTGGGGCCTCATGCATGGGGTTAATAAAATGAACAGAGTTTATTACATAGGGGTTTTGAGCTTGACTTTTCAGAAGCAGATCACCAGATCTTTCTTCTGAAGCTCCTCTGCCTGGGTTTCCATTGCTACCCTTTCTATTTAACCATTGGTGTCATCCAGGAATAATAAGGCGAAGACCACATAAAATAATGCATGTCAGATGGATAGCAATATGTTTAGCACATTGAAAGAGGCAGGTATTATCACTGATTAATCCTGATGCTTGCAAGAAGGGAAACAAATTAGTGATTACTTTTTTGCTTATTTATTTAAATTAATATCATTTTATTGTTTTAATATTATATTATTGATACAAAATAATTGCTTAAAAATTAGTAAATTATATTACCCGTAAGAGAACAAATAAGTTGCCACTTACATCTGCCAAGCAGAGACAACCCTTACTACTTTCATGATTTTATCCTTTCAGTTCTTATATATTTCTTCTCTTTCACCAGATATGGGGTATCTTGGATAGTTGTAGATTTAAAAAAATATTTCCCCTCAGTCTTTCATTTTTAAAATGGTAAACTTTATTTTTTAGAGTAGTTTTAGGTTTACAGAAAAATTGTGCACAAAAATATAGAGTCCTCGTATATTCCTTCTTGCCCCACATACAGTTTTCTATTATTAACATCATGTATTTGTTACAATTGATGAACTAATATTGGTACTTATTATTAACCAAGATGCATACTTTACATACAGTTTTACTCTTTGTACTGTACAGTCCCATCGATTTTGACAAATGCATAATGTTACTTATCTAATTTTACAGTAACATGCCTTGTAGTTTCACAGCCCTTAATTTGCCTCGGGCAGCAGAATATTGTCAGTTACTGAAAACCTCGGGAATAGCAGCAGAATATTCTCAGAGATAGTGGTAAAAGAGGAGCCCCTCACATTGGAAGGCACAAAACGTCTGACTGCAGGAGAGCTGCATTCAAAGTAGAGTGGACCATAATGCCATGGAGAGAGCAAAGCCATTGGGACCTTCATTTGTTACTGAGGCAGGACTCAAAAGGAGAAGAAACAGCTGCAAACATATATTAATAATGGGAACTTGAAATGCATGAAGTATGAATCTAGGAAAATTGGAAGTTGTCAAAAAGGAATGCGCCAAGATCTTAAGCATTAGTGAGCGGAAGTGAACTGGTAGTGATCATTTTTAGTTCAACAGTCATATGATTTACTATGCCAGGAATGACCAATTCAAGCGGAATGATGTCCCATTTTTCCTCAAATATTTCAAGGTCTACCTTCAAGTACAATGCTGTCTGTGATAGGATATCTATCCCCATTCAAGGAAATCCAGTTCAAACAACTATTATTCAAATGCATGCACAAATCACTAATGTTAGCGATGCAGAAATTGAATTCTCCAACAGAATTCTACCAACCAAAATGGATATGGATGCACTGATAGTGATTGGTAATTGGAATGCAAAAGCTGGAAACAAAAAGGAACGAAAAGTAGTTGGAAAATATGGCCTTGGTAATTTAAAGGAAGCTGGGGATTGTAAGATAGAAATTTGCAAAACCAATGACTTCTTTATGGTAAATATTTTTCAACAACACAAATGAAGACTAAACACATGGACTTCTCCAGATGTAATGCACAGAAATCTAATTGATTACGTCTGTTGGAAGAAACAGCGGAGAAGCTCAATATCCATACCTAAAATAAGACCGGGGGCCGACTGTGGAACAGACCATCAATTGTTCAAGTGTAAGTTCATGTTGGAGCTCGAGAAAATTGGAAACAAGTCTACCAGGGCCAAAGAAGTCTATGAGAGTCTTGAGTACATCCCGCCTGAATTTCGGGACATCTCAAGAAAAGATTTGAGAAACTGGACACTTACAGAAGACCTGATGAGCAGTGGGATGATATAAAAAAAATCTTACATAAAGGCAAAAGCTTATTTAAAAAAAACCAAACAAACCAGGAAAGAAAGAAATGCAGATGTCAGAAGACACTCTGAAATGTATGGTTAATCATATAATAGCTAAGGCAAATGGAAGAAATGATGAACTTAAAGGGCTGAACAGCACATTTAAAAGGGCAGTTTGAGAAGACAAAGTAAGGATTATAATGAAATGTACTCAGACTTACAGTTAGAAAACCAAAAAGGAAGATCATGTTCATGATATCTTAAAGTGAAAGAAAAAAACTTTAAGCTTTAAGTTGCAATATTGAAAGATTCTATGGGTAAAATATTGAACAATGCAGCAAGCATGAAAAGTTGATGTCATTGTACCTCAAAGAACTCGTTGAATTTCATCCATTTTAAGAGGTAACATGACCAAGAACAAATGATTTTGAAGGAAGGAGTCTAAGCTGCACTGAAAGCATTAGCCAAAAGCAATTCTCAACAAGCTGTTGGAGCACTGAAAGCACTCACTCATCTATCTCAAAAAAATTGGAAGACAGCTACTTGGCCAATTGACTGGAAGAGATCCATATTTGTATCCATTACAAATAAAAGTGACTCAACAGAATGTATATATTATAGAATAATATCACATGCAAGAGAAATTTTGCTGTAGATCATTCAACAAAGTTTGCAAGACTATGACGGGGTACGCTCCCAAAACCGGAATTGTTTTTCCAAAGCTATGTGTGATAGTTAGGTTTATTGTGCCAACGAGGCCAATAGGAACATGTGGGTAGAGTTTGATCAGATTGATTGGAGGGTGACCGAGATAAATGATGATGCTGGCATCCCATATCTCTCTTGTTCCCTGGTGATTGGACCAGTGTGCTGCTGCTTTTGCTAGTTTTCTGCCTCAACCTGTGTGCTACACTTCCTATGGGCCAACCCAACCTGTGGATCGGGTAGCTAGAGCTTGAAGCTCCTTTGAGACCTGCTTTGCCACACTGCCGGTGTGTACGTTGCTTGAGATTGAGGCTGGTGGATTCTGTTGTGCATCGCTTGAGGTCCAGATCACATTGGGCCTGGTTTGCTAAGCTCCCAAGCTACAAATTGTGCTGACCCACCCTGCTGTCTGCTGCCTGTGGGTGGATTCTGCCTGTCTTGCCTGAGGGAAGACTCTGCTGTCTGCTTCCTTGACTTTGGACCTGGCAGCCCATGTGAGTTGAAGGGCTTTTGAAGAACTTCCAGTATATTAACTGTTCTATGAAAGTGATTTGAACTGAACGTTCTGTACTGCTGTGTGAACTTGCTGTATAAACCTATCTCTATCTATCTATCTATCTATCTATCTATCTATCTATCTATCTATCTATCTATCTATCTATCTGTCTGTCTATCATCATCTATCTATCTTCATTAATTTTGTTTCTCTAGACAACCCTGTCTATGTATTTAAATTTTTTTACACAACAACCTTTTCACCTTCAAAGCACTCTCCATTATACTTAATACATTTGTCGAATCTGTGATTCCATTCTTAGAAACATTTTTCAAACTCATCTGTTTGGATGGGTGACAGTACCTCCCTCATTTTTTTATTCACCTCTTCTACATCATCACATTGCTGTCCTTTCATGTGTCTCTTCATTTGCAGAAACAAACAAAAAGTCGCACAGAGTGAGGTCAGGTGAGTAAGGTGCATGGGGAAAAGGAGGCATGCTGTTTTTTTGCCAAACACTGGTGCACTGAGATGGCTGCATAAGCAGGTACATTGTCATGGTGCCAAAACCAGTCCCCCATCTGCCACAGATCACACCTTTTTGTCACACAGTTATGTTATCTTTTCAGAACTTCTAAATTGAAAGTTTGATAAACAATCTGACCTGGTGGAATGAAGTCCAAATGCACTATGAGTTGACATTTTTGTCCATTTGGGAAATTGATGGATGTCCAGAAGGAGGTTTGTCATCAAACATTTCACCTTTTTTGAAATGAGAAAACAATTGTACGCTCAATTTGAGATTTCCCCATAGATTTCCTTCAAAACTGTGCTCAAGATCACAACAGTTTCTGTGGCATTTTTCCAGAGCAGGAAACAAACTTTCAAAGCAGCATGCTGTTCTCTTAAATCAGCTATCACAAAAAATGAGGTTCAAGCAAAACTGCTTTTACAAAAAAATTCACTGTGACCGGAGAGAATCTTCCCAGGTGATACCACCGGTGCACTAACTCAGAGCAAGTTGCTTGATGCTCACCTGGCAAGAAAAATATGTACTATGAAAGTTCTGCCCAGCATGGCTTTTCCCCCCTTTTTGGGGGTGGGTTGGCATGGGAAAGGGGCAGGGGTAAACCCTCGTACATTGACAGGAAGCTGCCAGAAATTCAGGCCAGATTCAGAAGATTATGTGGAACAAAGGATATCATTGCTTTTGCCAGATGGATCTTGGCTCAAAGCAGAGATTACAAGAAAGATGTTTACTTGTGTTTTATTGACCGTGCAAAGGCATTTGACTGTGTGGACTGTAACAAACTATGAATAGCCTTGAGGAACCTGTACGTTGATAAAGAGGCAGTTGTGTGAACAGAACAAAGGGATGCTGCGTGGTTTACAACCAGAAAAGGTGCATGTCAGGGCTGTATCCAGTCACTGTGCTTACTCAATTTGTATGCTGAGCAAATTATCAGAAAAGCTGAACTACATGAAGAAGAATGTGGCATCGGGATTGGAGAAAGGCTTCTTAACACCCTATAATATGCAAATGACACAGCTTTGCTTTCTGACACTGAAGAGGACTTGAAGCACTTATTGATGAAGATCAGGGATTGCAGCTTTCAGTATGGATTACAACTCAATGCCAAGGTGAGTAGTTAAAGCAGCAGCCATCTAATAAGGAAGCAACAAAGCCCACATGGAAGAAGCACTGTAGCCTGTGTGATCATGAAATATGAATGGGACTAGGTATCAGAAGTTCAAAAACAAGCCAGCAAATTGATGTGAAGGGGTGTGGATGTAGTGGAGACCCAAAACCCATCTGTACGATAATTGGACAGTCCCTCTCAAAAGGGCTGCACAGTAGATAAATCCAGGGTGCAGTATAGCAATGATGAAACACATACCTATCCTCTGGTTCTTTAATATTTCTTCCCCTTACTATTATGACTTAATGTTCTATCTCATTAATATTGTCAGACCTACATATGTTCCTTTGTATAATTAAGATCATTTGATGCAGGAGTGCCAGGATGGATGACCCTTCAAAAACAGCAATGGGAGTAAAGATTCCCTGAGGATATGGGAAGAGAGGGGCAGGGAAGGGGATGTTGATAGCAGTGATGACTGTATAACCCCACTCAAGGGGAGTGAATAACAGAATTGTAGGAGAATGGATATATTGGGGGTAAGACATGACTATAAAATATATACATAATAATAACAATATAATAATAATAGTTTAAAACAACAACAACAAGGGTTCCTGGGGGGAAGGGTGAGAGAGGAAGAGGACAAAAGGGAAATGATATCAAAGAGTTCAAGAAGAAAGAAAATGTTTTGAAACTGATTGTAGTAGCAATTGTATAATTATGCTGGATTCATTTGAATTATGGAATATTATGACATTTGTAAGAGCTATAAATAAAATAACATGATAAAAAAAGAAAAAGAAAACCAAAATCCTCACAACTGGACCAATAGATAACATCATGAAAAAGGGAGAAAAAATTGAAGTCAAAGATTTTATTTGCATACAGAATCAGTGTTTGTGAACCAGCAGAAAACAATGACATATTGCATTGAGTAAATCTGATGCACAAGACCCTTCAAAGTGCTGAAAAGCAAGGATGTTAGTTTGAGGACCAAAGTGTGCCTGACCCAAGTAACGAAGACATTTTGAACTGCATCATCTGCATGTAAAAGCTCAAGCGTGAAGAAGGAAGACCGAAGAGAAAGAGATGCACTTTACCTGTTGTGTTGCTGAAGAGTGCTGGAAGGACCATGGGTTGGCAAATGGACAATAGATCTGTCTTGGAAGAAGTATAGCCAAAATACTGCTTACAGGCAAGGATGGCAACGTGTATGTCTCATACTTTGGGCATGTTGTCAGGGAGACTTGTTCATGGAGAAGAGTATCATGCTTGGTAAATTGGAGGGTAGTGAAAAAGAGGAAGACTCTCGGTGAGCTGGACTGACACAGGGGCTGCAACCCTAGGCTCAGACATAGGAACAATCGTGGGAATGGCACAGGGCAGGCCCGGGCAATGTTTCGTTCTGCTGTGTAAAGGGCTTCTATAAGATGGAGCAACCACAACAACATTCACCAACTCTTGACAATCTTCTCCATCAAGCTGCCCAAGCTTCACAATCAGCTAATGCACTTCCATTTTCTACTCAAAATGGTGCAGTTGATTTTAAAGGGGATTCAGAGGAAAACAAATGAATTCTCCTTATGTTGTAGATGTCAGATATCCCTTAGCACTCTGGGTGAAGTGTGTATGGGCATTTAACTGAAGTCCTGGATTTACTTAGATTTGTTTTTAGTTTTGCCTCATATAGTTTTCTGGTCCAGTAACTAGGATACCATATTATATTTAGTTGTCATATGTCCTTCAACTCCTCTTGGTCAGGGAAAAAAATGTTAGTCTTTGCTTATTTTTGATGACCTTGAAGAATACTTGTCAGGTATTTTGTAGACTGATACTTTTCTCATGATTGAGATGTAGTTATGGGTTTGGGGGAGGAAGGTCGCAGAGGTAAACTGCTCTAACTACCACATGGCATTAAGAATTTCTACCTCAGCATGATTTGTCACTCTTGATATTGACCTTGGTCACCTGACTGAGGTAGTGCTTATCAACTATAAAGTTACTCTTTTCCTCCCCTTTGGAAAGAAGTCATCCTATGTGTCCTGCATGTAAGGATTTTGAAGGATCATGTATATATTCTTTTCCCTGCTCTCAAGACTTTTTTTAAAAGCAAGGATATTACTTTGAGAATAAAGTGCTCTTGATCCAACCTGTGGTATTAATTTTTTAATCATTTTATTGGGGACTCATACAGCTCTTCCATCCATCCATCCATCCATCCATCCATCCATCCATCCATCCATCCATTGTGTCAAGCACATTTGTACATTTGTTGCCATCATCATGTTCAAAACATTTTCTACTTGAGCCCTTGGTATCAGCTTCTCATTTTTTTCTCCCCCTTCCACCTTCCCTCACTAATGAACCCTTGATAATTTATACATTTTTATTTTTTCATGTCTTACACTTACTGATGTCTCCTTTCACCCACTTTTCTGTTGTTTGCCCCCTTTGGAGGGGGTTATATGTAGATCGTTGTGATCGGTTCCCCCTTTCTCTCCCAACTTTACCCTCACCCTCCTGGTATCACTATTCTCATTATTGGTCCTGAGGGATTTATTGGTCATGGATTTCCTGTGTTTCCTGCTCTACCTTTACCAGTGTACTTGCTCTGGTCTAGCTGGATTTGTAAGGTGCAATTGAGGTCATGATAGTTGGGGGGAGAGAGGGAGGAAGCATTAAAGAACTAGAGGAAAGTTGTATGTTTCATCATTGCTGTACTGCACCCTGACTGGCTCGTCTCCTCCCCACAACCCTTCTGTAAGGAGATATCCGGTTGTCTGCAGATGGGCTTTGTGTCTTCATTCCTCACACCCCCTCATTCACATTGATATGATTTTTTGTTCTGGGTCTTTGATGCCTGATACCTGTCAACACCTCGTGATCACACAGGCTGGTGTGCTTCCTTCATGTGGACTTTGTTGCTTCTCAGCTAGATGGCCACTTGTTTATCTTCAAGCCTTTAAGACCCCAGGTGCTATATCTTTTGATAGCCAGGCACCATCTGCTTTCTTCACCACATTTGCTTATGCACCCATTTTGTTCCCATCGTTTCAGGGAACGTGAGCATCATGGAATGCTGGGTTATTAGAACAAAATGTTCTTGCATTGAGATAGTACTTGAGTAGAGGCCCAAGGTCCATCTGCTACCTTAATACTTAACATATGAATATATATCTAGATGTATTTCCCTATCATTATATTAAAATATATTTACATATGTACATGCCTATATTTAGACCTCTATAAATGTCTTTTGCCTCCTAATTCTTTCTTCTATTTCATTTTACTTTCCTCTTGTCCCACTATCATGTTCATCCTTCATTCAGGTTTCAGTAATTCCTCATGGTTACATTACCCTTAATTAAGTCCTACCAGGCATCCTACACCCTCCTTGCCATCAATTTTCGATCGCTTGTTGTTCCCTTGTCCCTGGGTTTGTTAACACCCACTTCCTTTCCCCTGCTTCCCCCTCTCCCATGGCGCCGGCAATAGTCTCAGTCCCGTTGTTTTCTCCTCTGGATTGTTTATCCTATCTTATCCTGCCTATCTTATCTGGAAAGACATGCAGAGAAAATAATAAGCACAAAAACAAGACAGAGCAAAACAAAATAATAAAGGAAAACAACAATAACAACAACAACAACAACAACAAAAGCCTATAAATAGTTCCAGGTCTGTTTGTTGACCTTCAGGAGTGTTTTCCGGTCAAGTCTGATGGGGTGCCACACCCTGGCCCCAAAGTCAATTTGGGTATTCCCCGGGGACTCATTGCTGCACTCCACTTCCTGCTCTGTTGCATGCTCTTAGCGTTTCACGCTGGTGTGGTGGGGTCAGATTGGGCACAATTGCTGCCTTGTGCCTCCAATGTTGTCCCTTGTAGCAATGTGGGTCAGTGAGAGACATTGTGTCTTCTGGTGGGGCTGGTCCTATGGTCCTCCCTATGCATTAGCTGCTCTGAGCAGGAATGTTGTCCTCAGGGCCTGATGGGCCAGGATGTGTTCCACTGTCTCCTTCTCTCTTCATTTGCTCTTGTGTGCTCTGACCAGACACATCCCTCTCCCTGAACTGTAGCTTCAATGCTGTCCTCTGAAATGAATTATTCTGTGGGGAGGGTGGGTGTTCACGTAGTTGGGATTTGGGGTTAGTCCCACAGACCTCTACTGGTTCCCTGCTTCATGCTTGGCTTACTTCGCTTAGCATAATTTCCTCCAATTCATGTGGCAAAGTGTTTCATGCATTCATCACTGCTTTTTAGGGATGCATAGTACTCCATTGTATGTATGTACCACAGCTTTTTAATCCACTCACCCATTGATGGAACTATGGGTTGTTTCCAACTCCTTGCAATTGTGAACTGTGTTGCAATGAACATTGGATCAGATGTCTCGCCGTGGTTTGTTTCTTGCCTCTTCTGGGCATATGTCCAATAGGGGATTGCTGGGTCATATGGTAGCTCTATTTCCATCCATTTTAGATATCGCTAAATTGATTTCCATAGTGCCTGTATATACCAACAGGTCCACTGGCAGTGGAGGAGAGTTCCTATCTCACCACAGCCCCTCCAACACTTGTTGCTTTCTGATTTTTTGAATAGGGCTATCTTTGAGGGCATTAGGTCGTATCTCATAGTTATTTTAATTTTCTCTTTCTCTTTTTTAAAATCATTTTATTAGGGGCTCATACAATTCTTATCACAATCCATCCATACATCAATTGTATAAAGCACATTTGTACATTCATTGCCCTCATCATTCTCAAGACATTTGCTCTTCACCTAAGCCCCTGGCATCAGCTCCTCATTTTCCCCCCTCCCTCCCCACTCCCCCCTCCCTCATGAACCCTTGATAATTTATAAATTATTATTTTGTCATATCTTGCCCTGTCTGATGTCTCCCTTCACCCACTTTTCTCTTGTCCATCCCCCAGGGAGGAGTTGACATGTAAATCCTTGTAATCAGTTCCCCCCTTCCAACCCACCCTCCCTCCACCCTCCCAAAAGTTAATGATTGGGAACATTTTCTCATGTTTTAAAAAATTTTTTAAAAAAATTTTCTCATGTTTATTGGTCATTCAGATTTCTGCCCTTTTGAAATTTCTTTTCATGTCCTTTGCCCACCTCCTCAGTGGGCAATTGTTTTTTTCCTTTTTGTAAGCTCACAGAGTACTGTAGATTTTAGTAATAAGGCCTATGTCTGATGTGTCATTGCTAAAGATGTTTTCCCAGTCCTTGGGATCTCTTATTAATCTCTTGGTGAATTCTTTTGATGTACACAGGTGTTTTATCTTCAGCATATCCCACTTGTCAATTTGTGCCTCATCTGTGTTTGTGTCCTTTCCTATTTCTGATAGCCTATGTATTCCTTGTGCCAAAGTTTTCAGGTTTGTCCCAATGTCCTCATTGATGGCTCTAATAGTTTGGGATTTTACCTCAAGGTCTGTGATCCACCTAGAGTTTATTTTTGTGTAAGGCATGAGATAAGAGTCTTGCTTCATTTTTCTGGGTAAATATACATTTTTTTCCCAGTACCACTTGTTGAAGACGTCATTTGCTTCCCATTTGATATTTTTGGGGGCCTTATCAAAGATCACTTGTCTGTATGCTGATAATTTTATTTCTGAGTTTTCAGTTCTTTTCCATTGGTCAGAGTATCTGTCATTATACCAGTGCCATGCGGTGTTGACCACTGTGGCTGTATAATATGTGCTAAGGTCAGGTAAAGCAAGCCCTCCGACTGTGTCCTTCTTGAGGCGTTCTCTGCTAATTCTGGGCTTCTTCCCTCTCCCTATGAAGTTGGTAATCAGTTTTTACATTTCTTTGAAGAAAGATGAGGGTAATTGTTTCACAACCCATGGTATTTTTAATTGCCTCATATGCATATGGGAGTTGCACATGGAATAAGGAATACTAAAAAGAAGATGTATTTGAATTGTAGTGTTGGTGAAGAATATTAAACATATCACATACTGCCAAAAGAACCAACAAACCTGGCTTGGAAGAAGTACAATCAGAATTCTCCTTAGAGGCAAGAATGATGAGATCATGTACTTTGGACATGTTAAGGAGAGAGCAGTCATCCTTGCCAAAGTGGAAGGGCAGTAAAGAAGAGTAAGGCCCTTGAACAGATGGATTGACACAGTGACTGCAGCAAGCAGCTCAAACAAGCACAGGACCAGGCGGTGTTTTGATCTGCTGTACACAGGGTCAATATGAGTTAGGACCAACTTGTTGCCACCTAACCACAACCTAGCCATGGAACGTATCAATAGTACTTTTATCTTGTTGATCAAGTTATTCCAGCTTAGCATATTGGGAACCATTTCAGTTGGCTCCCATTGCCATTTGACTCACCTCTTCCCTTTCTGGCATCTGGTATATTGTCTGACCAGTTCTAAAATCCTCCAGATTTTAAGGAACGCTGGCTCATTTGGTGAAGATTGGTATTAGAAATATACTTATTCCTACTGGGATAGAGTTGTTGAATGTTTATTTTAGGAAAAGGCTATTTGTGAATTTAAGTGAGTTGCTATTTTGTAGACTTCCAATATTAAAATAAAACATCATTTTACATTTCAGTCTACATGAGGGTCACATTTTTCATCTGAGGGCCAGCTTCTTGAATCTGTTCCTGATACAAGTGACATCAAGGCATTCGGTTTTTCAGGTGCAGTCTCTGACTCCACCTTTGCAGTGATACTGGTTACCTCAGTGACTGGAGAGGTGTTAGAGATTGTTTGTGGCAGATGGTAAGTGGCAGGGGGTAGGTGTATATCTGTACAATTTCAGAGGGAACACTTTTAAATAACTGAATGTTGAATTGGATATCCTAGCCCACAGTTTAGGTATGGAGGAAAAACCCAAATGAAACAAACATGGTATGAGATGTCTTCATGGATACTCATGGATAGTCTAAGAAAAATTTATTTGGAAAAGCCAATTGTGTTTCATCTGCTTTAGAAAAGAGAAGCTCCTAGACAAAGGAGACTATTAGCTATATGTTGTTTGTAGAAGTACAATTGCATGCATTGTAATAGAGCACTGGCTTTGGAATCAGGCAAAAAAACAAAACCTCAAACCCAAACACCATACTACCACAAAATTGATTCTAACTCATAGTGACCCTTTAGGACAAATAGTGACCCTATATAACAGCCTCTGTGAGTTTCTGAGCCTACAGATTTTAAAGGAGCAGAAAGCTTCATCATCCTCCCGAGGAACAAGTGGTGGGTTTGAACTGCTGCTCTGTGGTCAGAAGACCAATGTTTAACCCACTACGTGACCAAGGCTTTAGAATTATGCACACCTGGGCTAAATTCTTAGTTTGGCCATTTGGTAGTCTACGTTACCTCAGCCATGTTAATTTTCCTCTTGAAGCCTAGATGTATCAACTGTAAAATATACTTCACTGGATCGTTTTAAAATCAAATCCAGTAATTGTGAAAACTTCTAGCAGGATTTGCTTCATTGTACATATGAGGACTCGGTGAAGACCATGCCCCTTTCCCTTCCTTCCTTTTCTACATGCAATGAAAGTCGTTTAAATAGCTCTTTACCAAAGTACCAGCTGCTCCTGGATTAACTGTTAAACAAAGGTAAAGATTTCATTTTTCTTAATATTTAAATGTTCTTATGTGGCATTTTTATTTCATGCTTAATCAAATTCTGATGCTTGCGAAGTGCCTTGAACTTTTCCAGTACAAAGCACAAAGTCAGCAGGATAGAATTAACATTATCCCTGGTCTAGAATGTATCATCCCTACATTCTTACTGATTGACAGGATACAAGTTCGTACAGCTGACGCTGCCCAGGGACACATTCTTGCCTGAGTCTTGCATCAGGGCTTTGCCACCTGCAACGTGCTGAACAAACACGGTCCCATCTATCAGTTCTGTAGCTTTAGCTCAGAGAAGCAGTCTTGATAAGAATAAAAAAATCCAGGACATCATAGTATCAACAGCCCCTTTCTCTTCAAAGTCATCTTTCAGAAGAGGCTCTAGCAGTGCCTTACAAACATTAATTATATAAATCTTACACACTATTACTTTGTGGGAGGTGAGTGTTTAGGAAAAATGATCACATAAACAGAATGTGGCTGTGTGGGACAGTATGGAAACATGAAAGTGGAAGTGGGTCCGCAGCATACATCCACTGTTGATACGGAGCAGCTGCATGGTTAGTTGTACACCCTGGGCAGGTTTTGACTAATGTATAAAGTAGATACTATTCTTCATTAGAGAAGCATTTGTGAGTGATAGGAGCTGCTCAGTTATTAAACATTAATTTTTTAAGGCTCAATTTTTTATACTTGGCTTGAACAGTACCACAGTCAGGAGTGGAGTTGCTCACTGTTATGTGATGAAAAATCAACCTCAAGCTGTTCAGATGAAGCTCAAGGCATTCTGACGCCTGCAGTGTACTAAACAGTGGGAAAGAAATTTAGGTTCCTTTCTTACATAGTATATTTTATTACAAGGAGATGACTTAGTGGAGAATTTGGTTTTAAAATGAATAGCAATAGTCTGTGATACTTGTATGTTTTATGTTAACATTTAAAGTGTTTACTTTCATCATCGTTTCTAATTTGGGGGTCTTTGCATTCCTAATGATCCACAGAAGTAGAGATGAGTGATCTTGAAAATCAAATGATCAAATAATAATAATTTATAAATTATCAAGGGTTCATGAGGGATTGGGGAACAGGGAAGGAGGGGAAAAAATGAGGAGCTGATACCAAGGTCTCAAATAGAAAGCAAATGTTTTGAGAATGATGATGGCAACAAATGCACAAATGTGCTTGACATACAGTGGATGTATGTATTGATTGTGATAAGAGTTGTATGAGCCCCCAATAAAATGATTTATTTTAAAAAAAGATCAAAGTATTAAAAGACATGTGGCCATTAAAAAAAAAGAAAAGTCAAATGATCATATTTAAAAACCTTAAGAAAGTTACATATTTATTATTTATTTAAATAGTTAATGATGCTGTTTAGGCTATCAGAAATAATGTGAGGGGGCTTCTGAAAGCTTGTCAAATTAAATGTAATCTCACAATACATTCATATATCTATGGATTATATATGTATCGGTTTACCTTAGAGGCATTGTTACCATTTTATGCTAGAGAACATTATAAACCATCCCCCTGGGGCATAAGTAGTTTTATTGGTACTTTTATTAATTTAGCCAATGCTATAAAATTTTAAACACTGTTGAGAGAAAAGGAAATTAACTAGTATAACCAGCTTCATAATGCAATATATAAATTGTTGACTTGCACAGACTAAACAATTGGGGTTAGTGATAGGGCAAAACTTTCAATCATACTCATTCAGAAAGGCAGAATCATGACTATCAGACTAATACATGTCATAAGAAAGTCAGGAGAGCATTAAATTAGTAAATATATGGTAGTCCCAGGTTATCATTCATTGGGCACCCTGAAAACACAAGATTTTAATCAAAGTCCAACAACCACCAACTCCATAACAATGGGATAGCAATCATGTGCATCTTCTCACACTAGGGCATTTCAGTGTTAAGTACAAGGGCATACATTGGCCCCTCAAATCTGTTACAGGTGAGCTTGAGGTAAAGCCCAGTTTGCTTAATTAGGTTTCTACATGGAATTTTTCTGGTGCGACCTGTGAAAGTTGTTGTGTGCCTCGAAAGTCTAGTCCCAGTCTAAGAAAGCGTTCTTATGACATGGCCCTACTCAATACTTGCCTCATGAAGTGATCACTGAAGATCTGGGTGATAAAGTGTGGTGAAGAAATCAGATGGTGCCTAGCGACTAGAAAGAATGGCATCTTAGATTTTAAAGGCTTTTCTTAAAACTCCTTGACCCAAGGAGTGTCCATATCCAAAGGAGGGAACGGTCATTAGGAGCCAGGAAGCCGGTTCTGACCAGAATGACCTCAGGCAACAGAACATAGCGCTGCCCCATGCTGTGCCCTCCCCATAATTGTCTCTGTGCTTGAGTCCAGTGTTGCAGCCATAGGGCCAGCCCATCGCCTGGAGGGTTGTTGTTTTTTAAATCATTTTATTAGGGACTCATACAACTCTTATCACAATCCATACACACATCAATTGTGTAAAACGCATTTGTACATTCATTGCCCTCATCATTCTCAAAACATTTCCTCTCCACTTAAGCCCCCGGCATTAGGCCCTCATTTTCCCCTCCCTCCCCGCTCCCTCCCTCTGTCATGAGCCCTTGATAATTTATAAATTATTATTTTGTCATATCTTGCCCTGCCTTGAGGGTTTTCCTCCTTTAAATTACTCCCCGACTTCACCAAACATGATATTATCAGAGCTTAAATTATGAACACTCATTTCACAAAAAAGCTATGGTTGATAGTGGAAGCCGCAAACCCATTTGCAGTGTCCCATGTGGATTAAGCCTCCGGTGAATCCCGTGGGAACAGAGTCCAGGGATGTGGATAGCCTTATTATCGGTCAAGGTACTTTGTAAAGTTGATTATGGCAGATGTAGTTAGGTTAAAAGGTAACATCGTGTCATTTAATATCCCCTTTTAAAAGTTGTTTCAGTTTTTAGTATTTTCTGCTTTCTTTTTGATTGAGACATTTCTGTCTAGTTATTGTTGTTGGTTTTTCTGTTTGACTCTTGTTTGTGTTTTGTAGGATTTTCTCTATATGAATTCCAGGACAGGTAGAGCTATAGAGATAGTAACTGGAGTAGTAATTACTTAGGGGCATGGCAGGGAAGCATGGGCAGAAATGAGGAGCTAATAACAATGAATACAAGAAGAAAATGCTCTGAAATTGATTGTGGTGCTGATTGCACAAGTCTTCTTAATACGACAGAATAATTGAATGGTATGATACATGAAATATATGCCAATAAAACTATTTTTAAAAAATCTTACGATAATTAAAAGGTTAATGGCTAATGGGAATATTTTTTCTATGAACTTTATATCTCCTCATATATCTGTTTATATCACAATAATGCTGAATTAGATGAACAAAAATGTCACCTGTTTTCAATGTTGAAGCAGCAATCATTTTCTTACCTTTCAGAATTTCTTCAAATCTACATGTCTAGAATGGGAGAACAAGTTACTTGGTTTGTAATTTGATAGGAAAAACCTTTTTTTTCCAACATATATTTAGCATAGAAAAATAACAGAGATATTTGGTTTCCAGAAGTTAGCCCAGCACCTGGTACAGAAAGTCCTCAATTAATATTTGCTAAATGAATCAGAACCACTGACACAGACCATTTTCCTTAGCTCAAGTTCTTGCTAGTTTGACATCTTGACTGGTTTCTGATGAGCTCATTGATCATTTTTGTTTTTGCTATTGTGTTAGACAGGGTTCTCTAGAGAAATAAAACCAGGACACTTAAGATTTTATATATATATATATGGATAGATAAATATAACACGAAAAAATAAACAGCTAATTAGTACACAGAGCAGTACAGAGGGCTCAGTTCAACTCACTTTCATGAGACAGTTAATATATGGCAGTCCTTCAACTCACGAGGGATGCTGGGTGCAAGTCAAGGAAGCAGACAGCTGAATCTTCTGTAGAGCAATACAGGCAGTCTGGCCACAGGCAGCAAACAGCAGGACAGGTCACCAACAGTCAGCCAGATGACAGGGTGTGACAGTCCCCAGCTCAAGTGATCTATACACCAGCAGTGTGGAGAAGCAGGTTTCAAAGAACCTCAAACTAATGCAACACGGTCCATGGGTTGGGTGTCCCACAGGTAGTGTAGCTTGCAAGTTGAGGCAGAGAACTAGCTAAGGCAGCCACACATTGGTCTAATCATCAGAGAGCAAGAGACAGAAAGGTGAGGCTTGCCAAGGCATTTATCTCTTTGTCCTTCAATTAAACTGCAACCTTATTAACCCCACATGTGTTTATTGGCCAGGTTGGCACAATAAACCTACTTATCACAGCTATAATTTAGAATAGAAGAAATGCTTTCCTGGAACCAATCTTATTTCATAATTATAAAACCAGAACCAGATACAATAGTTGATTCTGACTCATGGCCATCCCATGTGTACACATGTAGAATTTTGTGCCATGGGACTTTTAGTGCCTGACCCTTGGGAAGTAGATCTCCAGGCCTTTTTTCCAAGGTGCCACTGTGAGCTCATGATTCTATCTTTTCAGTGAAGCAGTCAGGACTGTCAACCAGTTGTACCATTTAGAGATTCCACTTGCCCAGGACTATATGCGCTGCAGTGAAAATTAATAGTACTTCACCATGAGTTGGATCAATTTGATGGCAGTGAGTTTGAGTTTTTAACCTTGAAATCTGCTGTTGCTGAGTTGATTTTGACTCAAAGAATAAGACCCCATGAGACAGAATTTCTCTGTAGAGTTTCCAAGGTTGTAATCATTTTTCTTTCTTTTTTAATTAAAAGATCATTTTATTGGGGGCTCTTACAACTCTTATTACAAAGCTGTAATCTTTATGAAGCAGATTGCCACATTTCTCGCCTGTGGACTAGCTGATAGGTTTGAACCACTAGATATCCAGTTAGCAGCCTACCACTTACCCACTGCACCATTATGAAGTCTACTCTAATTCTGAACTAGACAGCTATATAAGTCCCCTTTGTTTTTGAAACCAGTTTGTGTTTGCTTGCTCTTTTTTGTAAGGGCAAGTAAATCTTAGCTGAAATATAGCCTTATCCTAATCTTATTAACTATGTAAATGAATTCTAGATTCTTCACAAAACATTTTTATTAAGTACTTGTTTTTTAGAGGGAGGTACAACGAATTCCAAAAGCACAAAAGTCTCCTCCCTGTCTAGAAAACAAAGAAACATTTGTTTTATTAACAATACAACTAGAAATATAGAAGTTCTTAGGAAATAAAAAAAAAATCGTCTCTAAAAATTTTTTCCCCACCGTATGGTATCCAAAATGTTGTGAGATTTCTTGCCTGGCACAGTCAATTCCTTCATTTTAACACATACCTAATATTTATCATTGTATGCTTTCTAATTTTCCTTAGAAAAATTCTTATTAAAATGCAGGGTAGGATATATAATTGTGTTAACCACATAGGTAACCTCTGCAAATTTGGTGGAATTCATCCTGTCTTTTACTTTATATTCTGCATTCGTTTCCATCATTGTTTATTTCAACCTCCCTGCCACCCCCACTCCCCCACCCCACCTCCCCTAAATCAGACTTTCCACGAAGAGTCCTCTATAACTGAGAACAACATTTGGAATTCTGCTTCTCATGACCTAGCTGTATCTCCAGAGGGATCAAAGAGGTTTTGTTCCCTTCCTATAATCAGCTATTTCTTTGAGACAGCAGATTCATAAGAGTTTGAATTATGCTTAGCAATGTATTCAAGGCAAGCAGCTACATGGCATTTTAATTACCTCCCTCTACCCTAATGAAAAACACCATCCAGCACAAACAGATGTCTAAGGTCAAATTTAGTTTGGTGCTTCTAATGTAGCAAATAATTTGACTGTCTTCTTTATTAGTTTTTTAAAAAAATTTTGCTTTTTGCTTTGGGTTTACAGTCTGTTTGCTCTACTAGCATTACCTTTTATTCTTAAGGATTCACCTTCTATTAATGCTGTTAAGATAATTTCTACTTCACACATTCCTACCCTTGCCAGATTCGCTGTGACATAACATTAATACTCACAAATGGAGCAGATGGTTGCCTTTGGAATTCACCAATTATACTAGTACCTTGCTTACTCCAAATTATACTAATTAAAATCCTCAATTAACCAGAATCAGTAATTTATCTTATATGTTCCGTATGGTGACACCTCAAAATAATGAGTTTGAAAATGAATATTTAGCTGCCCCGCCCTTTGTTATTAAGAGACAAAAGCAAGGAAGCACACTCATTTAAGTGATGCATTAAAGCATAAAAACATAATCAAAATCTAAACGTTAACATACAGAGTATGTGTCTGGGGATGGTAGTTAACCTAACTCCTCATATTTTTAACATATGCATCCGTAGTTTTGTTTTTATATTTATCATTGGCATTTAGATTAGTTACTACTACTTTGAGGTTCTCCATTTTTTCCCAATTGATCTTTCATAATGTTTACAATACTATGTTAAGTGTCAAGGCACTTAAAAAAAAAAGAGCATTTACCATTACTGTCTTGCAAATTGGTCCAAAAGTTGGAGGCTTAAATTAATGGCAATCATTTTATTAGGACCATATGTGGCACAGAAGTTTGGGAAGGGCTCAGCTGGGTGGTTTTGGCTTGGGTCATTTCATATGGGTCTATTCAGATAGTGACCAGAGTTGGAGTAACATGGGACTGGAGGGTTGAGGACTCTGGTCTTCCTGAGGCAGTCTCAGGGCCTCACCATGTGGTTTCTCTGAATGCGTTAGTTTGAACTTCCCACAACATATTAGAATCCAGGCTACTAAACTACTTACATGACAGCTCAGAACAAGATTTCTAGCTAACAAGATAGGAACTTTATCAACTTTCATGACCTAGCATTGAAACTAGTCATTGCTACTGCATTCCACTGATTACACATGAGTTACCACGACTTCCAAATTATCAGGAAAAGCAATCTTCAAGTTTAGTGAAGTTATTGTATGCTATCCAGTCGAGCAGCTGCGAGTTTGAGCTGTCCATCATTTAGTTGGGACAAGCACTAACAGGGTTCCTTAGGTAAGTTTTGAATAGACCATTAGTTGTAGTTCAATGGAGAACATATGATCAATGTTTAATAAATGATTGAGGTATTAACCACCTGAAGATAAAACAGTTTAAAAATAATTTTGACTCAATTTCTGACATCCCCCAAAGTTGTAAAGTGTCGAAGAGATTCTCAAATATCCATCACTCAGTCTTAAAAATAAAAAAATTGTAAGTTGCAGACATGATGCTACTTATCCTAAACCTTTCAAGGATATATCTTAAAATTAAGTACCCTTTTTATATGGCCCAGTATAATTATATAAATTAGGAAATTAATATTGATACACAATTATTTGATATATTAGTGATTTTTCTCATTGTTCATTAATTTTTTCTAAAAAATAAACAAGCAAACAACAGCAACAACAACAGACCAAACAGACCACATATTGTATTCAGTGTAGTTTTTTTAACTTGGAACAATTCATCCAGCCTTTCTTTGTATTTCATGACACTGGTAGTTTTCAAAAGCATAAACCCAACTAAACTAAGCCCACTGCCATAGACTTGATTCCAACACATCGTGCCCCCATAAGGCAGAGTGGAGCTGTGTTTTAGGGTTCCCAATATGAAAATAATTTCAGAAACAGCCAGCTTCATCTTTCTCCAGTGCGGTGGTTGGTAGTTGAACTGCTGACCTTTCAGTTACTAGCCCAATGCTCAATCCACTGCAGTACCAGGATTTTAATAAATAGCATAGATCAGTTTTAATGTAAAATGTTCCTCAGTTTGCATTTGTCTGATACTTCCTCATGATTAGACTCAGGTTATGCTTTTATGGCAGAAATTCCACAGGATGCTACTGTGCCTTTCAGGGCTGCCAGTCAGATGGCACATGATAGCCAACCTGGATCATTACTGATGTTTGAGCATGGTAAGGGGTGTCTCCTAGGTTTCCCACCCCAAAATTGCTATGTTTCAATTGCAGTTGATAAGTTACTTTGTAGGGAGAAACTTTGAGACTATGGAGATAAACTGTTCCTCGGCAAATTTTCATGTACAAGTTTAGTCCTTGTTGAGGATACTTGTCTGAATCAATCAGGACAATAATGATTAGTAAATTGTACCTTTCCAATCCCATCATTCCTTCTATTTTCAGGAATTGCGTTTGTATTTTAAGAAAGAAAAAAATGGAAAGAGTTTTCTTCTGTATATATCTTCGGTATCTAGTGCTGCTATAGCAGAGATACTATAAACTTCACAAAGGGAAATTCATTTTCTCACAGATAAGGAGGCTGTCTGAATTCAGGATGTTAGGGGAAGGTTTTTACTCTTGGTTGGCTCTGGAGGAAAGCAAGTTCTTGTCTCTTTAGGCCATCTTTAGCTACTTGGGCCGTCTTCATGGGCAATCTGGGTATGTCTTCTCCCCCAGCTCTGCTTCTCAGCTCACTTGCTTAATCTATTTTGTGTTGCAAAATTGCAGACAGCTTCATCTTCTTCTGTGGAGAGGTAGGTGGGTTTGAACCACTCACTGCCTGTGGTTAGCAGCCCAAGTGGCCCAACTCCACAGTGCCACTTCTTACAATGGACAAAACTGAACAATCTCCTTTCTGAACCACAAGTGGCTCCACTCTTTGCATTATAAGTGGCAATTTCTACAGGCAAAAGCTGCCTTCTCCCCTGGGTGTAGTAACAAGCGTCTCCAAAGAAGTAGGGCGATGCTAACAACTGCTCAGGGTTTCGGGGAAAATCTCACAAATGATTTTCTTCTTCTTTTTCACAGAATCATTGCCAAACACCACATAAAGGAATTCCTGTCGCTGGTGTCCTCTTCAATCTTTGAGTAGATCTTTATCTTTTTGGCATAATAAATTGTAATAAACTAGAGTCGATGCATACACTGTGTCAAGGATCTGATATGCTCTAAAACTGGACAATGGAAATCATTGCTCTCAGGTTCTCTGAAAATGGAACTAGGAAATAAAATAAGTGTTTATCTATCTTAAAAGCTTGAGTTCATGCAGATAGCTGCAGTTTCTGTTCACAGCCTGGCATCCCTCTGGCTCCCACAGACCATGATAGAGTTGCTACTTGTTTCATCCTATAATATATGGAAAGTACTTTAAAAATTAATCATCTAAATGTTTGTGTGGTGGGAAGGGGTCGGGTAATAACCTCATATAATTCTTATTATATAACCTCATAAAATTCTTATATATATATATATATATATATATTAAGGTATATATATATCACATATATATACATCCCCTCATATAGGCCAATTACTTAACTCTAAATTTAGTTCAGCTAATTACCATCCCCACACATAAGTTGATCATTTATTTCTGTTTGTATTCCATTTTAGAGTCCACCCTCCCTCCAATTCTGTTAAAAAGTCAGGATTATATTTTAAAATGTAACACTTTCCACCATTCCTTTTGTCAATAGGATTATTCGTTTGCTTTAGCCTGCGTGTGTTTTTATTTATGCGAAAATGAGTAGACACATGTATACATTTTAAATTCTTCTTCCATGTTACATAAAAGTAGAATACTATAAAGATGCTTTGCTTTTTTAATTTAACAATATATTCTATAAAACAATCCACGTTGGTCTATAGAAGACTTATTCTTTTGATTAAGTATTAACCTACTCCTCCTCTGGAGTAAGATGGGATTTTCTACTTTCTTACTTTTAGGTAGGTCTATTTATCAGTCTTTTATTACATCTGGGTTTTGAGGCAAAGGAAGCCTTTTCCTACATTAAGATTAAAAACAAAACTAAGACACTCTTGCTTTCTTCTAGTATTTTTTTAACATCTAGAATCCCAATCCATTTGGAGTTTATTCTTGTTTATGATTTCAGACACAGATTTATTTTTATCTTTTTCCAAATGACTGGTCAGTTGTCCCAGCAGCATTTATTTAAAAGTCTACGTTTGCCTAGTGTTTTGAGATGCACCTTTGTCCTCTAACAGCTTTCCATATGTGTTTTCGTCTGTGTCTGGATGGCTTGTCTTGGAACTATTTTTGGAATAAAGCAATTTATTTGTCCTAGAGAATAAATTAACTAAGTTGAGTGAATATGCATGTAAATTTGCAAGGTGGGGTAAATGAGTCTGCTTTTAAGCACTAGAAAGAGTGACCAACACTATATTCTGAGGACGGTAGGCTCCAGAATCTCGGATCACGTGCTTGTAAGTTTCCTCATGTGTAACCCATTGTCTACCTTTGGCAAGAATGCACCTTACTCATCTCAGAAAGAGGAATCTACCTTGATTATAAAGATGTGCAAAGCAAGGAATTCATAAAAACTAGACATTGTCTTATGTTTCGGAATGATTTTGGAAAGCCAGAGCAGAAAGAGTGAAAATAAGAACTGAAATCATCTTTCCCCCCACTTAGTTGGGTGGCTGAATTGTTTGAACTGCAAGGTCTCTTCCACCCTGAATTTTATGGCTCCATGAGTCAGTTCTTTAACTCAGGCCAACTGAGTGATGAAATGGTTGGAGAGGTGTGGAGGTCAGAGGTGGTCTGGAGAGGTGGTGAGTGGGTGAGAACAAGGAGAAGAGGGCAGGGATTTTAAATGACAGAAGAACAGCATTAGGAAATAAATAATTTCCCTTTCCCCTTTCAAAACCTGGTACCAAGAAGGGGAAACAGAGATTTCCATTGGTGGAAAGGGAAGTTGGGTGGCTAGAGAATAGCATAAGGGTGAGGCTTGGATAGTGGTAGAAGGTGGGTTTGAAACATTGGACAAGATGACACCATTCCAAATTTGAGAGCAAAACAGGAATTGTGGGTTTGCATAGTGCACAGTAAAAGACCTTGGAGGGCTTTCGCTTGCTTATTTCATCTCCTTTGTACAACCACATAAAGAAAAGCTACTTTCAATAAGACATCGCAGCGTAGAGCCTGTAACATTTCTAACTAAAGCAAATGCACTGCCTTTGAACAAAGCATCTGCAGCTTTCCTTAAGATCATTCTTAAGGAAGAAAGTTAAGGGAGAAGTCAGAAATGTCAGGGTACTTGTAAGAACAGGTTAAAAGTATCTGGAAGCAGTTGAACTTCACTGTTCAATTATAGAAGATACTTCATTTCACAAGTTAACCAAGGAAAGATTGAGCGTCTGACTCATTACTTATGATATAGGGTAGGATGCTTTCAGTTCAACCTTAAAGAAATAATAAAAATTGTCTCTCCTGTAAGGAAACATGTCTGGATAGTTAGAACAAGTGAGGCAAGTTGGGGACTTTAAGTAAGTATTGCATGTTTGCTGCTTATTGTAACAATAATGATGACAATAATAACATGGTAGAGAGACTGAAGGAGCCCTGGTGGCATAGTGGGTTACGAGTTGGGCTGCTAACTACAAGTTCAGCAGTTCAAAATAACCTACCGCTCCTCTGGAGTAAGATGGGATTTTCTACTTTCGTAGAGTCTCAGAAACCCACAAAGCCAGTTGTACCTTGACCTATGAGGTTTCTGTGAGTCTGAATCTGCCCAATGGCAGTGAGTTTTGAGACACTTACTGGACTACTTATTTGCAAATATGACAGGCATAATTAATCTATCATGAAAGGGGTGAAGATGCCTGACTGTAAGAGTCAGGTTGAAGCAGTCCATGGTAGCATACATAAAGAAATAACAGTCACCTTTAATTGGCTTCCATAGTGCCCTTGCCTCTTGGTGTATCTGGCTAACTCATTCCTGTAGCACTTTGCCCAGCTCCTGACTCAGTAGTAGAGAGCAAGCAACTGTCTCCTGCACCAGTCTTCAGTGTCCTTCCATTATGAGTTGGGCATTGAGAACAAAGTATTTTATTAGCCTTTTGGCTAATATTTATTTTGTTGTTGTTACCTGCAATAATCTAATAATAAGCATATACTGAGAACCTACTCTGAGTCTACCACTTTTTAGCATTTCCACTGCACAACATAGTGAATATTTATGATTATTTTTATTGGACATAGACACCAACAATATGTAATTTCCAACAGAACAGAGACTCTTTTTTTACTGTCTCATTCAAATGCCCAGAACATGTCTGGCACATTATGACTATATGTGGTAGTTATATAATTTGTTGTCAACTTGAGATTATTAAGAGTGAAAGGATGCAGTTTGGCCTGACAGTCAGACCTCATTTGGAGGCACTAAGGAGATACAGTTCGCTGGAGGCAGGACACACATTCACTCCCTAAGAGCCATTTCTGTTGACATGGAGCTATGCTGATGGTAGCCAGAGCCTTGGAACTGGAGGAGCCACCTGGAGACCCCTGCCAGCACTGGATCCACAAGAGTTTCCCCTCACTGACCTGTGATCTTCCTGCACTTGGTGTCATTGCATGTGTTGCGTGAGTCTGAAGAGGAATTTACAGGCTGGTACTGGACGTATGGGCTAATATTGGACTTATTGACTTGATCTGGACTGGGCTGGGATGTTTTCTTAATGTATAATTACTCTTTATATAAAGCTCTTTCCTGTACACATATGAGTGTCTATGAATTTGTTTCTGTAATCTACCCAGACTAACACATTATGGTGAATTGGGAGTGGGGTTCTAGAGAAACAAATCATAAGGATGGAGAGTGGATACTTGTTTGACCTCTGTCTCGTGGTAGTTTTCGTCTTTGGCTAGACAGAGGTCAGATATGGCCTTGCAGTTTATTGGATTGTTTTCTGGAAAGAATATGGGAAGTTAAGGTTTTGATTATTTTCTTTGGTTGCTGTCTTTGGTTATTCCTGTTTGCAATGGTGAAAATGAATGTGAATAATGTATATTTTTAGCTCAGAGGACAGAATCGTCTCTTGATTTTCTCAGAGATAATGTGGCTCAGTGAAAATGGCTGACAGAATGATGTCATAATGTGACCTAATCCCATATTTTGTATCAATAGAATAGTTTAGATAAGATTTCAGATAAGAAAGACTAGGATTGAACTTGACTGTTTTAGGAATTGAGTTTAGTATCTGATTCTATTTTGTTTATACTGCTTTATTCTGCTTATTATTATTGATATGATTGATAGAAATTATTATTGGTAAGTATAAAAATTGAAAGTTTGTAAGCCTTGCCTTCAGCCATTAAAATTTGAATCCGTAAATGGGTTAGGACACAGGTGCAAAGAAGGCTCTGAAAAAAATAAGCATTACCCAGTGTTTTGAGTGCTCAAGGCATTTGAAGGTGAAGGGATTTGCCAAGGGGGCTGTTGACAGATTGAAGAGAAAAAAAGGAACCCTTTGGTTTTTGAATTTTGAACTAGTGGTTTGTGCTTCAGGCTAGAAAAATCTGGAACCATGAAGAAACTCTCTTCTCTAGAACTGAACATTAAAGGGAGCCTGTGACAGCCTGAAATGCTTGCTAGGTGACCACTTGGATCCATTTGTTGAGTGGAAGTGGAAGAAAGCAGCAATAGAGAGATGGGTTGAGTCTGGCCACTTGCACCTGTGCATCTGGTTCACAGGGACTAGAGGAGAAGACTAGAGTGGGTAACTGGCCTGAAGTTCATGACCTAGCCCAAGGGGGCTAGCTAGGGTTGTTGAGAATTTGTGAGGGGTCCATGGTCTAAAGGCAAGGAGACCAATGGGCACCCTGGTGAGGGTAAGTGAGGCAGCCCACATTGAGTTGACCAGAATCCAACCAGATGAAGAGATTTTTGAGCCTGTGAATTAGAGCATATGGCTGCTGACTTTATGGATGGCCGGGCCTGATTTGACTTTGCTTGTGGATGTGGATTCACAAGGTTCCAACTGGAATGAAGAGTCTTCATAGCAAAGATTATGATTGTCTCCTCAGAGCACTGGGTAAGTGGGCAGTATAGATATTGGATACCCAAAATGAGGTGGATAAAGGCATGAAGGGGTTGGCTTACAAACTTTCATAGATTGGGGAATATATTCATAGGATTATAGGATTAACGCAACTGTTAGGCATAAAATATTGTTGTGTTGTTCACTCATAGAATATTATGCTTAAATGAGGTTTTGGCACATATTGAATTGTATGTATTTTAGTTTTATCCTGTTAGGTACAGATCTGGTTTTACAATTATTTTGTTTAAAACATTATATATGGCTAGTGAATTGTATGAAAGTGTTAATTTGACAAAGAGTAGTCTGTGGTAGTTATATAATCTCCTGTCAACTTGGGAAGGGGTGGAGTCTAGCCTGTCAATCAGGTCGCAGCTTGATGACCTCATTTGGAGACACAAAGGAGAAAAATAGGTCACTGGAGGGCAGGCACACTCTCTACTTCGTCTTCCTGCTGACAAGCCAGATGTGCTGTGCTGATGGAGCCAGAGCCCTGGGGCTGGGAGAGCCATATGGAGACCCACACCAGCGCTTAGACAAGTCTTTACACCCACTGGCCTATGATTTTTCATCCTGCTTTTGGCATCATTGCATGTGCTGTGTGTCTGAAGAAAAATTTATAGACTGGTAACAGACTTATGGGCTAATACCAGATTTATGGACTTGACCTGGAATGGGCTGGGATGTTTGCTCAATATACAATTGCTCTTTGATATACAGTTCTCTCTTACACATGTATGATTGTCTCTGGATTTGTTTCTCTCTCAACCCAGCCTAACACAAATGGACCCATTTGAATATATGAATAATTCCTGATTGTCCTCTCCCTAAAAAAATAAAAACCAAATGCACAGACCCAGTGGTTTCAGAGAGCGATGGGGTTCTCTTTATTCAAGTCCTTGACCATAGTGCTCGTTGTGGGCCGTTTACTGTACATTCAGAAAACCATTTCAGCTAGGGCCAGTCCCAAACCACAGACCTCCTTTGCCTTCCTGCTTTCTTCAGAGTCTACTGTGTCTTCTGTGGGATGTCCAGAGAAAAATAGATTCTATATTTATTAATTACAACGGCAAAGTTTTCAAGTTGGGAAGGTTATCTTTAAATCAAAAGCTATATTCCAAAGACTACCTACTAGAGAAATCACCAATTATCTCTGGGGCATCAGAATGGATCCCTCTATATAACTCAACAAGTTTCATACATTTCAAATTGAACACAGTGGTTGCTGGGGAAGTTGTTAATTTCTTTGGTTTTCAGAGTAATACTTTTATTGCTGTATGAAGCCAAGTACGGTTTCACTTATTAATTGATGATGATATGGTTTCTTTCTATCATTAAAATATTACTGGGAATATAAATGTTACTTTTTTGAATTTTTTAATGTGGCAAACTTGTACATATAACAAAATAGTTTCAGTTTCAAGCATATTCACATATTTAGTCCAGAGACATTATGTTCATCATATTGGCCAACCATTATCCAAGTGTTCCTGAATTTTCCATCACCTGTAACAGGAGCTCATTGTACTCTGAGTGGTACAGTTTAATTTTCAAAAACCATAGGTTTCTATCTGCATCTTTAAGAATTGAAAAATAACATTCTTTATATTTCCAAAATAATGAACAGATGTCTCGCAGCACACTTCATCCCTGTTGGACATAGTAGTCCAGAATGATGAGCTCTGGAAGTCCCCCCATCAGAGAGCTTGCAACCTGGAGAGAAATAAACTTAAACAGAGAATTATGTACCAGAAAAAGCATCCCTCTTTAACGTCCAGAAGCTAAACATTGAAACACCAGGTAAAAACTAGTAGAAGTGGCTAAAGCGATAAATGCACAGAGAAAGTCTACAACCCATGTGAATATAGTTGTGATTGGTAGACTACTCTGACTTAAGAGTTGAGAGGAGGTAAAAAAAGGGAACATTTAATAAGCCCTTGCTTTTGAGTTTGTACTTCCCTTTGTCAAGAAATCGACATAATCGACCTTTAGGGTTTAATGCAGAGCAAAACTCAACCATTTAATCTGGTTGCTCCTTTCGTGGCCTGAGAGGTCACAGTGGGCAGAGAGGGAATGTCGGCTTGGCTCTATTTTTGCTTGTTCAACTCCAAAACACTGACTTCTCTTCACAGACCCTGAAGACATTTTACTTAAAAGCATAAATGAATAAATAAGAACAATGGAAACTTTAAGAAAAGAAACTCTATGTAAATATCAGGAAGCTGAACCAGTTAGGTCGGCTAGCCTCTAGAATAGCATGTCTAAGGACATATCAAAAGCCCAGTTGATTTATCATTTCAAATTGGAGCAACTCATCTGATAATACAACAAAAGAACTATAGACTTGTACTAACAGAGGAATAGAGGAAAAACTCATAAATGATTTTCTATCTTTCAGTTTTTTCTATGGTTTTCATGCCTGACCTTGGCCAGCATCAGGGGAACAATTTTTTCCTAGCCTAAAAGGTTTCCATGGGAAATCTGCAGGGGCTTTGTAGGTCCGTGGAAAATCTACGTGGTCTTTTAGTTTCATTTCTTCACATACTTTTTGAAACTTCCTCCTATAGCCTCATGAATCTATATTTTAAACTTGCTCTATATATATGGAACAAATATTTTTGAACAAAAAGAACAAAACTGTGTAGGGCCTTTTGATTTCCTGAAGCTCATGGTGGAGACAGTGCACTGAGCCCACTTTTGCTCTTAAAATCCTCAAAGGTGACACCAGAGCATCAGCTATGGATGAAGCTGGATTACTCCCCATCCCTATCTCCAGCGGTTGGGAACATTTCTGAAATTCAGTCCAGGATGCAATGGCTGATTCAGTATGTAGTACACACTCAGAATTTATTTGTTTGAGTTCTTTTTAAAGTTTACATTCATCATCATCTGTAAAATGAATCTAAAAAGATACCTCAAATTGAACAGAAATAACTTTTTGTTGTTGTTCTCAGGATTTTTTAATGGAAGGAACTGTTAACCTGACAAACACCTGAATCTGGAGTATGGGCTCTGTGGTAGTTACATCACCTGTGGTCAATTTGAGACTAAGAGTTGAAGGGGTGGGGTTTAGCCTGTCAATCCGGTCGCTACTTGATGACCTCATTTGGAGGTGCCATGGAGATAAATAGCTCATTGGAGGCAGAGCACACATTCCCTGGGAGACATTCCTGGTGAGAAAACACATGGAGTCATGCTAGAGCCCCGGAGCTGAAGGAGCCACATGGAGACCCCTGTCAGCGCTGAGATGCCTCTACCGCTACTGGATCCACAAGACTTTGCACCCACTGGCCTGTGATCTTCCTGCACTTTGCGTCATTGCATAAGTTGTGTGAGTCTGAAGAGGAATTTATAGATTGGTATCGGACATAGAGGCTAATATCTGACTTTTGGGCTTGATCTGGACTGGGCTGGGATGTTTTCTCCATATTCAATTGCTCTTGTATATAAGGCTTTTTCTTATACACATATGAGTGTCTATGAATTTGTTTCTCTGGTCTACCCAGACTAACACAGCTCTTTAGTATGAGTAAATTTCAACGTGTAAGTAAGGTAGAAAGGATCCAGTCTTTTCAAGTAAATTAAGAGATGGCTCTGCAGTGTCCAGAACAGGACCAGGTATTTCAGATAGGATCTCTGAGGCAGGGAACAGCTGGGCAACTAAGTGGGAATGGCCCTGCAGGTCATTCAGGAAGACGTTGGCAGACCTATGGGAGGTCAGTGGATCAGGAGACATCCTAGGTGAGCTGAGATAAGCAAACAGAAGCAATTTGTTCTTAGCCTCCTTTTAAACTCTTGCTGTGTGGGTGGGCCAAGGTTTGCAGGTGTCTGTAGTCAGGAGAGACAGAGCCTCACTAAGATCAGCTTTCAGTTTTCTGTTTTTCTCACCCCTTGTCTCAATCTATTCAACTAATATTGCATCTTTAATGGTTAAGTTCTGGGGCAGGTGGCTATTTGTAAGGCTACTAATTAGATAAAGGGACTGATTTGCACTAGGATGCAGATAATGCATGGAATTGTGCCAAGACCCACAGCTCAGGAGTTTATGACCCCCAGCTACCATGGAGACCATGCCTATTCATTTAGAAGAGACTTTGTATTGTGGGAGAAGAGGCAGCACACAGGGCAGAGCATCAGCTTCAGGGAGGTTTGCAAGTGAAAACTGACAATGGAAGTACAGGGACAAGAAGGCAGGAGGGCGCTATATTTTCCATTTATACTCAAATGGGCGCATTGCTCTGTTGGTATGCTTCCTCACACTTATTATAAAAACACAGAGCTTTGTCTTGTGGGAAGCTAAGAAGCCTGAGATTTGGAAGTATTTGTGATTCTTTTCTTCCAGCACTCTCTTTGGACTTCACAGCTTTCAGCCTTCACTTTCTTATTCTTAACTTTCTCACAAAGCAAGACACATCATCAAGGGCTAACTCATGACTAGGAAGAACTGAGATTCATTTTCGGGCTTTAACACATATAACCAACCATAGCATTCTAGAGCTAGAAGAGTCTTTAGTGGTAGGTAGTCACAAACCCAGCTTTTGTAGGACTGTCTGGTTGTCTTAATGAAACAATTAATAAAATAATTACTATCAAGAAGAACCCACTTGAATATCCCACAGTGGTCATTCTGTTTCATGATTATATTATTCAACTCTTTTTTTTTTGGCAAAGAAAGGCCCAGACTTTTAAAAAATGTGATCACCAAACTGAGATATCAGAACTCTTGGCATTGAAGGGAGCCATGAAAAAGTAGGGAGAGTAAATATGTACAATCACTGTGGAAAGTGAACTGGTACTACCTCAAATAAGTGGGAATAGAAATTCCATATGATCCAGCAGTCCCTCTGCTGGGTGTGTATCCTAAAGAATAACAGTCATGGTACAAACGGGCATATGTGTACCCATGGTCACGGCAGCACTGTTCACAATAGCACGACAACGGGAACAACCTAAATGCCCATCAGTAGTAGAATGGATAAAGAAACTTTCATTCATGATTGTGATTATGTATATACACTCATTTTAAAAGCGATTTAACCATGGAAGTGCATGATATGTGAATACTGTATCAAGAAAAACCACGAAAAACAAAAACAACCAGCAAAACACACATGCACACACGCACACACACACACACACCCCCAACAAAAAACAGAAAAGAAACCATACTTGACCAGTGGCTACCGTAAGTGAAGGGAAAAGGGTTGTGGCATAGAGAGCACTGAGTTTATATCAATGGTGGCAGGATAACTTGGACAAGGATATTACGAATGGTTGTTCAACACAAAGAGTATACTCAATGACACTGAATTATACAAATAAAAGTTGTAGAATTGGAGAATGTTCTGTTGTGTACATTTTTGCCACAATTAGGAAAACAATAATAATTAATGAATACATTGACTACAAAGGAGAAAATGTTCTAGAAATGAATATGGATTATTTTAGAACAATTTAAATGTTCTAGAATTCAGTTCTACAATTGAATTGTACAATTCTTTAAATGATTGAATTATTGAATTGTATGACATGTAGATGAAAAGCTAATACAAGTGTTAAAAAGCAGCATTAATGATAGATTCATATGGTGAGTTCAAATATTATTGAACAGAGTGAAAAAATAGACATTAAATTAATTTAAAAAAAGAAACTTTGGTTCATGCACACAATTGAATACTATGCATCACAAAAACACAAGAATGCCACCAGGAAGCCACTCGGTGTGGTTGGACTTAGAGACTGAGTGAAATTAACCAATCAGAAAAGGACAAATGTTATGTGAAGGAAGTGGTGTTAACAAACCCAGGGACAAGGGAACAACATGTGATCCAAATTGGTGGTGAGGTGGGTGTGGGAGGCCTGGTAGGGCATGATT
>NW_022107431.1:57918373-57956222 GCF_000313985.2 Echinops telfairi | reverse complement strand
ATGTGATCTCCTCCCTGGGGGATAAAAACCAAGATACATATAGAAACTTTGGAGTCTGTTAAAAGGAGGGGGTGGACAAGGGACGAAGATAAAACAATAGACTAAATGGCTGATGGGTGTTCATGTGGTGAAGTAGAAAGCAGGGACCCACACAGGGAGAGGAGAAATCAAGGAGTGGGGAAGGATAAATTATTGGTTGGGGACAGGGGAGGGCGGTTTGCTTAATAGTTTAAACTGTTGAATACGAAGTTGATGTTCTAAATGCAAATCTTTACCTAGCTTACAATAAGAATTTGTTAATAAAAGTAGTGAGATCAGAATGGTTTACATGAAGGGCTTATTGAATCTAGCCTAAACTGGGAAGAAATTAAAGCCTGAAAGTGACTGAGAGATTGGGAGAAAGAAGAAGGAGGGGATTCAACAAGGGATTCGAGAAAGAACTAGCCCCTGCAGAGTCCTGTCAATAGAGAACTGAAAGATAAGAAACCGTGACCAGAGTCTGGGATGCTGAATTTAGGGTTTCAGAGGTGGAGAATTGTCAGTGTGGCCTGGAAATGTGATGGTCCCAGCAGAAACAGTTGATCTTGTAACGAGTTAGTCTCTGAGCATTTCATAAGGGCACTATTTTCAGAGAGGTAAGCAGGGTAAAGGGAGCCCTCACCAGGATTCAGTTAATAAACAAAAGGGTTGTGGTTAGGAAAAAGATGAGCTCCTTGCTTCCATGAAGATCTACAGCCTTAGATACCCCATGGCAGCAGTTCTACTCTGTCCTAAAGAGTTGCTATGCACTGCAATGGGCTGGGCTTCAGTGAGTTTTGTTTGGATTGGGGAAGAAGACGAGTAAAACAAACCCAGAGAAATAAAACACACACAGAGGAATGGTGCTGACCTCTTGACATGAGCAACAGCAGAAAGCTAAGCTACTTGCATCATGAGGATTGAGCTGTGGCCTGAGGAGTGCAAATTGCCAGAGAAAGTGGAGCTACAGCATAAAGAGATATTACCTTTGAGACCCCAGATGCTATATCTTTTAATAGCCGGGCACCATCAGCTTTCTTCATTACATTTCGGCCTACTAGCAGAGAAAAAACAAGTCCACATGGAAGAAGCACACCAGCCTGTGTGATCTTGAGGTGTTGACAGGATCAGGTGTCAGGCATCAGAAGTCCCCAAACAAACAAATATATTGATGCAAACAATGGGGGTCGGAGAGGAGACCCAAAGCCCATCTGTAGACAATTGGACATTTCCTCAAAGAAGGGTCACAAAAAAGGAACGAGTCAGCCAGGGTGCAGCATAGCACCGACAAAACACACAAGATTCCTCTAGTTCTTTAATACTTTTTCCCCACCACCCCCTACTATTATGACCACAGTTCTACCTTACAAATCCTGCTAGACCAGAGCATGTCCACTGGTACAGAAAAGAGCTCTCAACACATGAAATCTAGGACAGATAAATACCTCAGGAACAGTTATGGGAGTAGCAATGCCATGAAGATAGGGGATAAGTGGGGGAAGAAGGGAGAGAAACAGGGAACTGACTACAATGATCAACTTATAACATGCCCCCCCACTAGGGGGGTGGACAACAGAAATATGGGCAAAGGGACAGTGGATGGTGTGAGATATGAAAATAATAATTTATAATTTATCAGGGTTCCATTAAGGTGGGAGGTTGGTGGAGGGAGGGAGAAAAAGAGGAACTAATACCACGGGCTCAAACAGAAAGAAAATGATGGTGGCAACATATGAACAAATGTGTTTGATACAATCAATGCATGGATAAGAGCTGTAAGAGCCTCCAATAAAATGATTTATTAATTTTTAAAACGATTTTTTAAATGATTTTATTGGGGGCTCATGCAACTCTTATCACAATCCATCCATCCATCCATCCACCCATCCATCCATCCATCCATTGTGTAAAGCACATTTGTCCATTTGTTGCCATCATCATTCTCAAAGCATTTTCTTTCTACTTGAGCCCTTGGTATCAGCTCCTCATTATTTCCCTCCCTCCTCTACCCTCCCTCTCTACCAAACCCATGATAATTTATAACTAATTAATTTTTCATGTCTTACACTGACCGATGTCTCCCTTCACCCACTTTTCTGTTGTCCGTTCCCCCAGGGAGGGGGGGTTATATGCAGATCATTGTGATTGGTTCCCCCATTCTCCCCCACCTTCTTCTTACCCTTCTGGTATTGCTACTCTCATTATTGTTCCTGAGTGGGTTTATCTGTCCTGGATTCCCTGTATTTCCAGCTCTCATCTGTACCAATGTACATCCTCTTTTCTAGCTGGATTTATAATGTAGAATGGGGATCATGATACTAGGGTTGGGGTTGAGGGGAAGGAAGCATTAGCGAACTAGAGGAAAGTTGTATGTTTTGTTGGTGCTATACTGCACCCTGACTGGTTTGTCTCTTCCTTGTGACCCTTCTCTAAGGGCATGTCCAGCTGCCTACAGATAGGCTTTGGGTCTTCCCTCTGCACTCCCCCTCATTCACAATGATATGATTTTTAGTTCTTTGATGCGTGATACCTGATCCTATTGACACCTCATGATCACACAGCCTGGTGTGCTTCTTCCATGTGGGCTTTGTTACTTCTCAGGTAGGATTTATTAATTTTTTAAAAAAAAGAGATAATGCCAGAAATGTGCAGAGGGTTTTTTTCTCAAGTCTTTGATTAAATACTGCCATGACCATATTTATAAGAAAGCTATCCCAGGTTGGGAATAGAGCCACTGTAAAGGAGCAGGGAGAACAATCCCTGAGGCTCAGTTAGGTATGGAAGAGTATATGTTCCCAGCAGCCACAGTAGAAAGGCCTCCCAATAATAGTGTGTTAGGTAAAATCCTGCTCACCTCTTAACTCATTGCCAGCAAGTCGGTTCTGATTCAGTGACCCTACAGGACAGAGAAGAACTGCCTGTGTGGATTTCAGAGACTGTCCATCTTTACTGGAGTAGAAATCCTCTTCTTTTTCCTGTGGAACAACGGGTGGTTTTGAACTCCTGCTTAGCAGCCTAACAATGCCACCAGGGCTCCTTTTGGTAAAATCCTTAGAAGAGGCCAAAATCTTTCAGCTGTAGCTCAAAGATTGCTTTGGGTTTACCCAATTTAGAAAGAAAACATGGATACGATCAAACTGATCCCAAGTAACTAAATGGTGTCCCAGAAAACATCACAGTGTATCTTGAACTGAAAGCACAGCTCAATTCAGAGGGGCTACAGTTCCAGTGTTCAGTAGACACATGTAGCTAGTAGTTTATATGCTATATAGTACAGTTCAGAGTGTTCCAATTAAAAGCCAGAGATTGTCAGATTGGATAAAAAAGTAAGAATCACTTGTATGCTATTTGAAGAATCAACTTTAAACAAAAGAAACTGATATAACAAAAATAAAAGAATGTACAAAGATGTTCTATACAAAGTCAGCAAAAGAAAGTTGGAGTTGTTATAAATTAATAAAGTAGATTTCATGATGAGAAGTATACTAGACATAGACATTTCTTAATCAGCCAAACCAGAAACCCAACTTGTTATGATCAATTCAATTCTAATTTATAATGATGAAACAGCAAACTCATCAAAGGGGGAACCACGCCTAAATAGTAGTGATTGCAAAAGAGCTTCAAAATACGTGAAGTCAAATTTGATAGAAATGAAAGGAGATATTGATAAACCAACAATTACAGTTGGAGATGATCAACAGTTCTCTCTAGTTAACAGAATGAGTAAACAGAAAATCAATAAAGAAAAGAGCACTTGAATAATGAAAGAAAACCCACTACCTATCGTTTGATCTCTTTTATAATCCATTTACATTTGTTTTAGTTTTTAATATTTTCTCCCTTCTTTTCAATTGAGGTTTCTTGTTTTACTTTGTTACTCTTATTTGTGTGTTTTTAATGCTTTTCTGTATATGAAATCCAGGATAGGTAGATCTATAGAGACAGTAACTGGATTAATGGTTCCTTGGGGGTGTGGCACAAGAGATTGGGGAGAAATAAAGAGCTAAAAGCCTATGGGGACAAGAATGAAGAAAATATTGTAGAACTGATTGTGGTTGATGATTGTACAACTCTTCTTGAGGTGACTGAACTATTGAATTGTATGGTATGTGACTTATATGCTAATAAAATTTTTGGAAAAACTCCCATTACCATCCAGTTGATTCAGAAACATAATGCCCTACACAGGATTCCTGAGGCTCCAAATACTTTTGGCCACAGGTAGCCTCCTCTTTCTCACAAGGAGCAGCTAGTGGGTTTGAAACACCAATCTTGCAGTCATCAGTACACTGATTCCCAATCAGTACCACCAGGATTCCTCAAAGGAGCCCTACTGTCCAGATTGGCATGAATCACCAACTTTTCTGTTAACAGTAAAAGCTCCTAAATAATTTCACCACAGAGACCCTACTGACTCAACAATAGTACAGTAGTTCTACTTCTCCGATTATTTACAGATTGGATAAGTATGTGAGAGTATATAATCCTGATGCTCACCTTTCCTGGTTTATATTCTCTTGTTCAGTTTGAACTGCCTCTTGGTCCATGGACGCAACACAGTGTTCTGGAATTCCCGTGGTTCTCAATGGTATTTGTAAGTTGCCACGACCCCATTAGTCAAATGCCTTTATATAACCAATAACACACAAGTGAACACCTTTCTTTTGTTCTTTACTTTCAGCTAAGATCCATCTGACGTCAGCAATGAGACTTTTTGTGCCACATCCTCTTCTGAGTTCAGCTTGGCTTCCTGGCAGCTCCCCATGGATATGCTGCTGCAACCATCTTTGAGTTATCTTCAGCAAAATTTTACTGGTATGTGATTTAAAGGATAGTGTTTAATAATTCCATTCTGTTGGGTCACCTGTATTTGAAATGAATACAAAATCGAATCTCTTGTAGATGGTTGGCTAGGTAACTCTCTTCCAAATTTCTTGTCATCGTTGCCATAGGTAAGTGCTTCCAGTGCTTCATTAGCACATTGAGACCTTTCCACGGGAGTTCTTTCAATTCCTAGAGCCTTGTTTTTCTCTAATGCATGGACTTCTTACTTCAATATCATTGTTTTTTATCATATGCTGTCTTTTGAAATGGTTATGTGTAAACCAGTTGTTTTGCACAGTGATTCTGTGTAACCGTCCCATCTTCTTTCGAAGTTGCCTGAATCATTCAGTCTTTTGCCCACAGAATCATTCAATATTGCAATTTGAGACTTGTATTTTTTTCTTCAGTTCTTTCAGCTTGAGATATGCTGAATGTGTTCTTCCTTTCTGGCTTTCTAATTCCAAGACTTTGCATATTTAATTATAAATAAAATTTGTGTTTGCAAGCCGCCCTTTCACATTTCCTGACCCCCTTTTATTATTCCATCATTCGTTCCATTTGTTGGCCACTCCTAAGAGCAAGTTCGCCAGTCTCTTCTGCCACTTCCTCTGACATTTTCTCTCTTTATTTCTTTTAGTAACCTTTTGTTTTCTTCATATATGATGTTCTTGATGTCATCCCACCACTTGTCAGATTGTGTGTCGTTAGGGTTCAGTGTGTCAAATCTGCTCTTGAAATATTCTGGAAATTCAGGTGGTGTCTATTCAAGGTCATAGAAATCAATAACAAAGACATCTATCTAGAAATTATTCAAATGTTTGGAAATTAACTGATCCATTTCTAAATAACTTATAATTCAAATAAAGCATTGAAAATTATTCTTAGCTAAAGCAGTATGAAAACACATAAAAACTTGCTTGATTCGTAGAAAGCAGCTCCGATGGGCATGTGGACCACTGGATGGTTATAGAGGAGAACGGTCTCAAGTCTGTGATCTGAGCTTCCATCTTAAGGAACGAGAATAAAGAGAAGCCAAGTGAACTCAAAGTCAGAGAAAGAAACAACTAATAAAGACGAGAGTGGTGAAATGGTGCAGAACTCAGCTGCGAACGTGAAGGTTGGTGATTACTGCCACTCAGGGTTTTCTTAGAAAGACGTAGTCATAATGATTGCAGCCAAGAAATGCATGCCTGTGAGGCAGTTCTACTCTTTCAAGAGGCGTCGCTAGTGGGCACCTGGTACAGGACAGAAACTATTGGGGTGGGGGAGGAAAAAGAAATCAATACAAGAGTAGATTTCTCAGCATGGCACTTCTAAGTACTTACCCACTTCTAAGTATTTACAGTGAAAACATAAGACTTGCCTTCAGATATTCAGAGTAGCTTTTATTCATAGTAGTCAAATGCTGGAAAGAACCATCAGTTCTGAATAGATGAACAAATTGCGATATCCTCAGAACAGAATACTATTCAGCAACAAAAAGGAACAGACTACTTGAACATAAAATATTGTAAATCTCAAATTTTATATGCAGTCAGACCTAAAAAACTGCATACCATGTGATTCCATTTATATAAAATGCTAGAAAAAGCAAAACTAGTGATACAAAACAGATCAGAAGCTTTCAGGGACAGGAAGTAGGGTTAGACTAGAGGACTGGCAGCAAAGCGCAGAAATGAACTTTTAAGGATGGTGGAAATATTCTATATCACATTGAGCACTCGTGCTTAATGATTACGTATTTGTCATAGCTCCCTGGATTGTCCACTAAAAGCTGGAAAATTCTTTTGTATGTAAATTGTACTTTGAAAAAGACTGACTAGGAAAAAGGAAAACCGAGCTACAAATGAATTTTTAAAATTCTATTTTAAAGATTATATCAGTTTAGACACATTTTTCTATAAGAAACAAGCCAGACAATATTAAAGAGTTTAAAAGGAAAAGGTTTCCTACTTCTTGGGGCCTATTACTGGAAAGTTTCTTATATAATTTTCTAATATTTTAAAAAGTATTTATCATGTATGCTCATTTTTAAAAACCTATTTTTTTCAACATCTGAAGATATAATCTTTAGTTGAAAAAAAAAGAACCATGAACACTGCAACTGATAATCTACCATAAGTATTTTTTTTAACTGGTAGCATATTATTCTATTAAATTGCTCTAATTCATTTAGCCATTCCTCAGATTTCTTTAATGTTTTGCTATAGTAAAAATGGCTCAAATTGTGGGGATATATTTTTGATTCTTGTGCTTTTTTGGAGAAAATTTCTAGCCATGGAATTGTGGAGCCATTATTTAACGAAATCTAAAAATCAGACGAATATAGTCAAAGAGCATTTGCAAAAATGTGCTCCCTCTCACAGTTTCTGTTTTCTCACATACTCACCGACTCTGGGTATTGTCAAACTTCAACTCTTCACTGAAAAGTCTAAAAATGCTCTCTGATTTGACGAGCCCATGTGCTCCCATCCCCACGCAGGGCTGTCTGTGCGAGCCAGGTGACTTCACAAGGGCCGTACCTGCCTCCTGGACCCCGGACTTCAGAGTGCACAGCTGCTGCGAGAAATCCCCTGCTTTGAAGAAATTCTTCCTCTTTTCCTTGCATGATCATAGAGCAGTATAATTTCTGCCTTGACTTATCACTTCAGATTTTATAAAAATAGAATGTTTATCTACATGTCCCTTGGAGTTTATGCTTTTAGCTTCTTCTTTTAAGGGCTTCTTATACTTTTCTTCATGCCCCCTTCCCATGGTATTTAATCATGTATCCAACGAGCTAGCATTACATGTGATTCTCCTAGTAATGCCATCTGGTTTCCCTGAATGGGGAGAGGTGGAGGAAAATATCCCCTTTGATCATTGCACTATAACAAATACAATTATGGCATGGGAAATTTCTTACTAGAGTTCAAGAGAAAATAGTATAGCCCCCTCCTTTGGATGATTTGTGTGTCTGAGTGAATCAGGAGGCTTCCCTCAGACTCCATCCTTTCATATGTAATCACGGCGAGGAGGTGCCCACATGCATTACTGGTGAAGGATTTCTCTCCACCCCCATTGCCAATCAAATCATCACTCCTCTAAGACAGAGGGAATGATTTAGCAGTTGAAGTGTTGGCTTTGAAACGTAGACTTGGTGGCATCTTTCAAAGTTTCATCAGGATTGACTTAGTCTTTCATTCTTCTGGGAATATCACAACCACATGGAGTCCTAAGCTACTACAGAAAAGCTGTCTTTGTAGGAAACTCAAAACTTGAGTTTTTTCTCTGAGATTATTGAACATGTAAAGCATTCTTTCTAAATTGTGGCTTTACTATAATAGCAACGAGCCTCAAATCCGGACCTGGGAGGTTTTAGACTTTTAAATTGCTGTTGTTTGTTGCTTTCGATTCCATTCTAACCCAGATCCACCCACGTGACAGCGCAGAACTACCCCCAAGGGCTTCCTCACGTGGAATCTCTGTGGAAACCGATTGTCAAGTCTTCCTCCCAGAGTCACTGGCTGGGTTTGAACTGTTAACCTTATGATCAGCAGCAGAGAAACTTAACCACTGCCTCACCAGGGCTTCTTGGAATTTTAGATAGGGAATCTAAATGGAATATTGACTTCCATTTGTAACTTAGTGTCCTTACAATGTTCTCATGTGTTCCGAGTGCTTTCATTCTTTTTCATGATTCTGTAGTTGTCCCTATTAGTTTCCATAGCAGTGTTGCTTTTGGAAAACCCTAGAAAAATTAGCATTCTGTTTAAATCATGTTCTTAAAAAAAGAGGAAAGAGAACAGCCAAGTTAGCTTCCAAGCCAGGCCACACAGTTGGAATTCCTGCTGCATGCACCATTTCCAATGAAGTGACTTGTCTTCTGAGCTGGGTGCCCCCTCAGCCTTGGCTTGGGCTCTTTGAGAACTGTCACTGGCACTATTGTGACCCGTAGCCTTGGTCCAATAAGAAAGACTAGAAGAAGTCTCGCAGGCCCACAAGGCAAGGCTATAGGTCACACAGGGCCTGTGGAAGGCCTGCAGAGGTGGAAGCGAGGGGTTGAAACAAAGGCCACTGGAGCACAAGGGACGGCCTTTGTGTGGGGACACAACCTGCTGTGTTGATTGCCAAGAGCTCTCTGGAGGGCAAACAACCACATTTGTTCCCACATTTGATGGGTTGGGAAGAGTCCCCATGGGTGGGTCACTAAGAAACACAGAGCCCACTTAGACCTGAACTAGAGACCATTAAAGCAATGAAAACACAGACAAGGCCTGTTCTTTCAGGCTTCCTCTAAAGGGCAGCAGTTCTGTGTTTCTTGGTAGCCATGAAACTTTGGCCTCTGCTTCCCTAGAATTCTGGCATTTCACCGAATTGGAGAACCCTACCACCATTCTTCTGCATTTCCAACTTGAATGTGGCTGTCTCCTTAGTCACCTGGGCTCCCGGGTAATTTCTGAAGTATGTATCACCTGTGTAACCTTGCTTGTGCTAGTGTTGTAGGGAAGGGCCTGGGAACAAAGGGATTCTGATAAGTGTCTCGTTGGCAGCTGATATCTTTGAAACAATAGTTGCCTTTGGGGGGTTTTTCCCCTCTAATGTCCTGATGGTGGCCAACGGCACGGTGTCCCTTCAGTCCAAACACCACCGAAGGAGAACCTTGGGAGTTTTCTTCATGAAGCAGTCAGGAGGTCTCATTAAGTGCTTGTTATTTTTTTCTTTTTATATGTATGTATGTATTTATTTATTTTTAATAAATCATTTTATTGGGGGCTCGTACAACTCTTATGACAATCCATACATCAATTGTATCAAACACATTTGTACATATGTTGCCATCATCATTTTCAAAACATTTCTTTCTGCTTGAGCTCTTGGTATTAGCTCCTCCTTCCGTCCCTCCCCAACCCTCATGGAACCCTTGATAAATGATAAATGATTATTATTTTCATCTTTTTTTGGTGGTTGTTTCTTCTGAATCATTTTACTGGGGGCTCGTACAACTCTTATCACAATCCATACATAAATCCATTGTGTCAAGCACATTTGTACATTTGTTGCTACCATCATTATCAAAACCATTTTTTTGAATCATTTTATCAGGGGCTTATACAACTCTTATCACAATCCATACAAACATCTATTGTGTAAAGCACATTTGTACATTCATTGCCCTCATCATTCTCAAAATATTTGCTCTCCACTTAAGCCCCTGGCATCAGGTACTCATTTTCAAAACATTTTTCTACTTGAGCTCTTGGTATCAGCTCCTCATTTCCCACCCCCCACTGCCATCCCATGAACTCTTGATAATTTATAAATTATTATTATTTTGTCATGTCTTACACTGACCAATATCTCTTTCACCCACTTTTCTGTTGCCCATCCCCCCAGGAGGAGGTTATATGTAGATCCTTGTAATCGGTTCTCCCTTTCTATCCCACCTTCCCTCCACCCTTCTGGTATCGCCACTCTCACCACTGGTCCTGAATTCCCTGTGTTTCCAGTTCATATAAGCACCAGTGTATATCCTCTGGCCTACCCGGATTTGTAATGGGGGGTGGGGGAGAGGAAGCATTTAAGAAATAGAGGATATGATTTTTTTGTTCTTTGATGCCTGATACCTGATCCCTTCGACACCTTGTGATCACACAGGCTGGTGTGCCTCTTCCATGTGGGCTTTGTTGCTTCTGAGCTAGATAGCCGCTTCTTTATCTTCAAGCCTGTAAGACCCCAGACACTATATCTTTTGATAGCCGGATCCGCTGTCTCCATTCACCCATGTTTCTGTTGTTCATCCCCTGGGTGGTGGTGTGGGGGGAGGGTTGTTAATACGTCCATCATTGCAATCTGTTCCCTGTTTTTCCCCATTCTCCCTCCACTTTCCCCCTGCCCTCATGGAATCGCTACTCCCATTAGTGTTCCTGAGGGGTTTTGTCCTGGATTCCATGTGTGGAGGGCTCTTATCTGTACCAGTGGACATGTTCCGGTCTAGCTGGATTTGTAAGGTAGAACCGGGGTCATGATAGTGGGTGGGGAGGAAGCATTAAAGAACTAGAAGAATGTTGTGTGTTCGATAGGTGCTATGCTGCACCCTGGCTGACTTGTTCCTTCTTTGTGACCCTTCTTTGAGGGGATGTCCAATTGTCTACAGATGGGCTATGAGTCTCCACTCTGACCCCCCTCCTTTGCATCAATACATTTGTTTGTTAGGGGTCTTCTGATACCTCAAAGCTGATCCTGTTGACACCTCATGATCACACAGACTAGCGTGCTTCTTCCCTGTGGGCTTTGTTGCTTCCCAGCTTGATGGCCACTTGTTTAACTTCAAGCCTTTAAGACCCCAGATGCTATATCTTTTAGTAGCTGGACACCATCAGCTCTCATCACCACTTTTGCTTATGTACCTGCTTTGTCTTCAGTGATTGTGTCGGGAAAGTGAGCATCACAGAATGCCAGGTTATTAGAACAAAATGTTCTTATGTTGAGGGAGTACTTGAGGAGAGAACCAATGTCCATCTGATATCTTAATTTTAAACATTTAAATATATGTATATAGACCTATATCCCTATCATATATTAATATATTTACATATATACATACCTGTATTTATACCTCTATAGATGTCTTTTGCTTCCTAGTTCTTTTGACTTTACTCCTGTCCCATTATCATGTTCGATTTTCATTCGGCTCTCAGCAATTTCTCTTGCAATTGATCAAACACCACCAGGCATTCTATGTCCTCCTTGCCATCACATTTAGATCTCTTGTTGTTCCCTTGTCTCTGAGTTTGTTGGCTCCCCACTCTCTTTTCCCCACCTACTCCTCTCCCATATCCCCAGAGCCATCAGCCCTGTTGTTTTAAACTAGGGATTGTTTATTTTGCCTATCTTATATGAATAGACATAAGAAAAAAAAAAGCTTATAAATCGTTCCAGGTCTGTCTGCCAACCTTATGAATGTTTTCCAAGCAGGTCTGGTGAGGTGCCAAACCCTGTGCACTCATTCTGAAGTTGACTTTCAGGATTTCTTGGGGACATCGTTGCTTTGCTCCCCTTGCTGCTCTGTTGTGCTCCTTTCGTGTTTCACCTGGTGTGTGTGTGTGTGTGTGTGTGGTGGTTGCGGGTGGGGGGTATCAGACCGGCCACAATTCTCACACTGTGTCTCCAGTGCTGTCCCTTGTGGCTCTGGATCAGTTAGGGGGTATCATGTCTCCTGATGGGGCTGGCCCTATGGTCTTCTCTGTGCATTGGCAGCTCTGAGCAGAAGTGTCATTCTCCACGTTTGGTGGGCCAGGGTATGGTCCACTCTCTCTCGCTTTCCCTCTTAGTTTGCCCCCATGTGGTCTGGGTAGACATGCCACTCTCCCAGGCTTTATCTTCAGTACTGTCCTCTGTAGTGCAATCTTCTGTGGAGGGGGTCAGTGTAACTGTATAGGGGCTGGCCTCTGCGGACATTTTGTTAGATCATTGCCCCATGCTGGTATGTTGCCTTCAAGGCATGACACTCCTCTCTCCCTTTCCTGTGGAGACATAAACAATAACCTCCCACTATGTGGCCTGGTGCCCTCTTCCCTCACTATCCACATCCTCTTTTTTTCTTTCCCCCTCCTTTTTAGTTGGCTGCCATATGCATCCCTGAGTTGGGTCTGACCCCTGCCAGAGTGCCTGGACCTTTTGGGGCTTGTTCTTGACAGCAATCATAACCCTGTTGAGACTCTTGGGCAGAACATTTTAATTGAACAGAACCAAATCCAGTTGTTCGATCAAAAAATGAAAGCCATTGGATTGATTTTCCTTTGTGTGCTTTACTTCATTAAAGATTAAACAATAAATCCAATAATATCCAGGGTTTTCTTTTCTTTTAAAAAAATCATCTTATTGGGGGCTTGTACAACTCTTATCACAATCCATACATACATGCATTGTGTCAAGCACATTTGTACATTGGTTGCCATCATCATCCTCAAAACATTTTCTTTCTACTTGAGCACTTGGTATCAGCTCCTCATTTTCCCCCCTCCTTCCCCCCACATTCCCTCCCTCACAAACCCTTGATAATTTATAAATTGTTATTATTTTTTCATGTCTTACACTGAACAATGTCCCCCTTCACCCACTTTTCTATTGTCCACCCCCCAGGGAGAGAGTTATATGTAGAACATTATGATCGCTTCTCCCTTTCTCTCCCTACCTTTCCTTTACCCTCCTGGTATCTCTACTCTCATTATTAGGCCTGTTGGGTTTATCTGTTTTGGATTTCCTGTGTTTCCAGATCTTATCTGTACCAGTGTACATCCTCTGGTCTAGCCAGATTTGTAAGATAGAATTGGGATCATGATAGTGGGGGGAGGGGCATGAAAGAACTAGAAGAGAGTTGTATGTTTCATCAGTGCTATATTTCGCCCATCTCTTCCCCAAAACCTTTCTGTAAGGAGATGTCCAGTTGCCTACAGATGAGCTTTGTATCTCCACTCTGCACTCCCCCTCATTCATAATGATATGATTTTTTGTTCTTTGATGCCTGATACCTGATCCTATTGACACCTCATGATCACACAAGCTGGTGTGCTTCTACCATATGGGCTTTGTTGCTTCTCAGCTAGGTGGCTGCTTGTTTATCTTCAAGCTTTTAAGACCCCAGATGCTATATCTTTTGATAGCTGGGCACCATCAGTTTTCTTCACCACATTTGCTTATGCACCCACTTTGTCTTCAGCGATCATGTCGGGAAGGTGAGCATCATGGAATGCCAGTTTAATAGAACAAAGTATTCTTGCACTGAGGGAGTACTTGAGTGGAGGCCCAATGTCCATCAGCTACCTTAATACGAAACCTATAAATATATGCACATAAATCTATTTCCCCAATGTCATATATAAATATATTTACATATGCACATGCCTGTATTTGGACCTGTATAAATGCCCTTTGCCTCCTAGCTCTTTCCTCTACTTCCTTTTACTTTCCTCTTGTCCCACTATCATGTTCAGCCTCCATTGGGTTTCAGTAATTCCTCTCAGTACAGGGTTTTCTTAATTTAAAAATTCAGGGAAAATCTTTTAGTTTTGTGGTCTACCTTCAGAGGATAGCATCACTTTATACTAGAGAAAATAAACATTTTACAAAAGTTTTTCTTTTCCTATGTTAATGTAATGTATGTAATATCTATTAACTCAGCAGGTTGGGGGTACTTGTGACTGATTTGCTTTCTTTTCACTTGCTTCTTTGAGTTCCTCCCTTCTGAATTGTTCCTGTGTTTTCTTGGTACATCTCTTATCTGTCTGAAATATCTTCTAAGATAGGAGATGTTTGAAGGTAGGTACTGTGTGTGATTTTAAAAAAATTTAAATCTCTGTCTCATGAGCAACAGCCTTGAGAGGTTGTGTCATGGCATTGTTGTGAATGCCTTTGAGTGGACTGCACCTCATAACAACCCCATGTGTAACCAAATGAAACGCGGCTCAGTCCCGCACTCTCCTCACCATTGTTCCAGGGGCATCCATGGTTGCATCCAGTGTATGCTTTCGTCTTATTGAGGATCGTCTTCTTTTCTCCCCCAGACCTTCTGCTGGGCCAAGCATGATGTCCCTTTTCAGGGCTTGGACTCTTCTGATCACCTGTCCTAAGTACACCACTTAAAAAACCAAACTCCCTGCCATCGAGTTGATGCTGACTCACCATGACCCTCCTGTGGGTTTCTGAGACTAACTGTTTGTGGGAGTAGAAAGCCCAGTCTTTCTCCTATGGAGCAGCTGGTGGCTCAAACTGCCAACTGTACAGATTGCAGCTCATGGCGTCACTGCTACACCACCAGGGCTCCCAAGTACCCTAGGGTATTACATAAATGTTTGATGACTGAAAAAATGCATTTTTAGGGACCTTCTACCAGTTTATAGCAGTACTTAGCTATTATTAACTACACTCCTCAAATGGAAAATAAAATAAACTATAAAATGTGTTTCTGTTGTGAAAAATATTATTATAGCGACAAATAGATCATATGTTAAATATCATTTAAAACATAACTTTAAAATAGTTTTAAATTCTAATTTTAAAATATTGCACACAGAGGGAAATGTTCAGAAAATGTACTATGAAAGGTTCAATATAGCTACCACTTAAGTGAGACAAATACAAATGTTTTTGCTTTAGCTCTCTCTTTCTCTTTACAGAAACACAATGTTCAAGATAGAGCTGAAGACCCCTCTCCCTCTTTCACCATGAATTCTCCCTCCCTCCCTCTCTGGAGGTAACTACCATCCTGAAATGGGATGTAGGTTTTTTATTGTAAAATTTCAAAACAATCAGAAGTTTTAAACATTTGTTTAATAGTTAAAACAGAGTCAAGTAGAAAGCAAAAGTTTTGAGAATGATGATGGCAACAAATGTACAAATGTGTTTGACACAATAGATGGATGTATGGATTGTGATAAGAGTTGTATGAGCCCCAAATAAAATGATTTAAAAAATAATATAGAGAAAATAAATACAGGAAATTGAAAAAAATTAAAACAGAGCTTTTACGATATAAAGTCTCTTTTGCTTCCTCCTTTTTGGCACCATACTCAATTCTCTCAACTCAGAAAACCATCTTGGCCACGACAGAAGTCAATATCACAGCATATCGTTAGCTAGCAGGTCTGGTTGTGGAAGGAACACAGATTCTTAAACACAATGACCTCAGGACTTTTGTTTGTGGAGTAAATAAGTGTGATGTGGGTGTTGAGGCACTTGCACTTCTTGGTTTTACAACCACAAGTGGTGGAGCTAAGCAGTGGGAATGTCCTTCTTCACCATTTCCATTGGTTCTGGACGTGGTCACTGCCCTCATTGTCATATCCGAGGAAGGAAAAACCACAAGAACAAAACACAGATTATTTATTGATTTATTTTCTAATCATTTTATTAGGGGCTCATACAACTCTATCACAATCCATACATACATCAATTGTGTAAAGGGCATTTGTACATTCATTGCCCTCATCATTCTCAAAACATTCCCTCTCCACTTAAGCCCCCGGCATTAGGTCTTCATTTTTCCCCTCCCTCCCCCCACCCCCTCCCCCATGAACTCTTGATAATTTATAAATTGTTATTTTGTCATATCTTGCCCTGTCCGACGTCTCCCTTCACCCACTTTTCTGTTGTCTGTCCCCCAGGGAGGAGGTCACATGTAGTTCCTTGTAATCGGTTCCCTCTTTCCGACCCACTCTCCCTCTATGCTCCCAGTATCACCACTCACACCACTGGTGCTGTAGGGATCATCCACCCTGCTGATTTTGTTGTGCTTTCTCCCCCTAGGAATATACTTCATCTGACCTCTTTTTCCTTACTCTTCTTCATGTGCACACAACCCAGTAGAGTGCATCCCAGCATATAATCCACTTTACACCCTTTGTTCTTTTCAGATTTAGTCTTTTTAAATCTAAACTTAATCCATACACCACAAAACTCTCCTTTTTTAAGGTATAAAATTTAATAATTCTATTATATCCACAAGATTGTGCAAACCATCACCATCCACAAATTCCAGAGCATTTTCATCATGGCAAAAGAAAGCGGTACCTGTGAATTGACTCTGACTCATGATAACCCTTTGTATACCAAACTAGAATGGTGCTCTCTATAGGGTTCTATAGTGGCTGAGTTTTTGGAAGTAGATCCCCAGAATTTACTTCTGAGGTGACTGGTTAGCTTTAAACATCCAAACTTTTATAGTTAGCAACAGAAGAACTCTTTAATGATGTGCATTACCAGAAGACTCCCAGGCATTCTCTACCCATCTGAGCTGGCCTGGGCCCCCAACTCTGCAGCAGTGTAGCTACTTTCTAGTATAAATCGTTTCCATACATAGATGAGTGTCAACACTTTCCTTTCACTAGAAAACCCAGCCAAATGCTCTCATCTGCATTTAGCCATCTGAAACCACTGAAAATGGGTGCTTCAGAATTTTCTCGTCATTCCTACTGTGAGTTTTTTTTCCTCACTGGCTTGTCCTATTTCGTTTTCAAGGTCAGCCTCCTGATCATTTTCCTTTTCTCTGCCTTCTTGCCTTCTTACCACGCATTTCCCTCTTTGGTTGACTTGTTTTGCATCAGATCATACTTGCCACAGTTTTTCACCCCTCTCTAATTGTCAAGTTATTACCTCTCCTTGACTGATACCCAAGTTCTCTTCTAGCTATACTGCATCTAACCATCCTGGACAAATCTCTCTCCAGCTTTGACTCAGATCCTGGCAGCTCTTACTTTAGAACAACTTCCACAAGTATGACTTTTGAATGGTTGATGTGATAGTTAGGCTTTGTGTGAACCTGTCTGGGCCACAATTTTCCTTGGCTTGGCAGTTCAGTACTAGTCGACCCCCATGATGTGACCTAACACAATGTAATCAACTCCATAGTGGGATATGCTGTGAGTTACCAAGAAATTGTCAGAAGGTTAGAGTGGAGTGCAACCCCTTACTCAGCACATAGCCAGGATGCAACTGAAATCAAGATTTCTCTGGGGATATAGCCTACTTCCTACTTAAAGATGCTGTAGGAAAGCGTGCTTATACTTTGCTGGGTCTGGACCCTGCATCAGCTCAATTATGTCTGATTCTTTTGAACTTGAGCTACTTGCCAGCCATATTGCCAGCTGATCTCAGGAGGTATCAGTTGCCTTCTGTGATACCAACCTTGGATTCATTTGCCTAGCAGTCATACCCTGTCATATTGACCTTGGATTCATCTGTTTCTGCAGCCACCAGTCTGTGACTTTTCTGCTGACCCTCGACTCGTCAGTGCCCCAAGCTATGTGAGTCAAAAGTCTCCATTTTACTATCTTATCGATTAACATGGACTGGATGTGTGCCCACTTGTATGATTATGTAAGCTATTTTCATGATAGAAATATCTTCTTTTTCTCTCTCCCTGTCCCCTTACATGCACACACACACACACACACACACACACACAGAGTTGTTATGTGCCATTGAGTCAGTTCTAACTCATAATGACCCCATTTACAACGGAACAAAACATTGGTCTTGGGCCATGCTTACAATTGTCCTGTTTGAACCCATTGTTACAGCCACCGTGTCAATCTTGCCAAGAGCCTTCTTCTTTTTCACTGTTCCTCTGTTTAACCAAGAATGTTGTCCTTCTCCAGGCACTGGTCTTTCCTGACAATATGTCCACAGTACGTGACATGAAGTCTTGCCATCCTTGCCTCTCAGAAGTATTCTATCTGTGCTTCTGCTAAGACAGCTTTGTTGGTCCTTTTGGTAGTCCATGGTGCTTACCATGGTGCTTTCAATATTCTGCACCAGCATCACAATTCACATGCATCAATCCTTCTTTGGTTTTCCTTAGTCAATGTCCAATTTTTCTATGTGTATGAGGTCATTGAAAAATATGGTTTTGGGGAAGAATATATCAGCCTGTGTGATCACGAGGTGTTGAAGGGATCGCTGATGACAAATGGGTGCATAAGCTAATGTGGCGAAGAAAGCTGATGGTGCCCGGCTATCAAAAAGTATAGCGTCTGGGGTCTTAAAGGCTTGAAGGGAATCAAGCGGCCATCAAGCTCAGAAGCAACAAAGCCCACATGGAAGAAGCACACCAGCCTATGCAACCACGAGGGTGTCGAAGGGATCAGGTATGAGGCATCATCAGAACAAAAAATCTTACCATAGTGAATGATGGGGGGAGTGCAGAGTGGAGATCCAAAGCCCATTTGTAGACCACTGGAGATCCCCTTGCAGAGGGGTCTCGGGGAGGAGACGAGCCAGTCAGGGTGCGATGTAGCAATGATGAAAAATGCAACTTTCCTCTAGTTCCTAAATGTTTCCTACCCGCCCCCACTATCACGATCCGAATTCTACCTTGCAAGTCTGGCTGGACCAGAGGATGTACACTGGTACAGATAGGAACTGGAAATCCAGAGAATCCAGGGTGGATGATCCTTACAGGACCAGTGGTGTGAGTGGCGATATTGGGAGGGTGAAGGGAGAGTGGGTTGGAAAGAGGGAACCTATTATAAGGAACTATAGGTGACCCCCTCCCTGGGGGACAGATAACAGAAAAGTGGGTGAAGGGAGACCTCAGACAGGGCAAGATATGACAAAATAATAATTTCTAAATTATCAAGGGCTAATGAGGGAGTGGGGAGTGGGGAGGGAGGGAGAGGGGAAAAAGGAAAATGAGCTGATTCCAGGAATAAGTGGAGAGGAAATGTTTTGAGAATGATGAGGGCAATGAATGTACAAATGTGCTTTATACAATTGATGTATGTAGGGATTGTGATAAGAGTTGTATGAGTCCCTAATAAAACGATTTAAAAAAATGGTTTGGGTCAGGCACATGTTAGTCCTCAAAGTAACATCCATACTTTTCTCCTTTTATCACGATATTATTTATTGGTCCAGTTGTGAGAATTTGGGTCTTCTTTACATTGACTTGTGATCCATACTGAAGACTACAGTTCTTGACCTTTATCAGCAAGTGCTTCAAGTCCTCACAGCAAACAAGGTTGTGCCCTTTTCATATTTGATGGTGTTAATATGCCTTCCTCCAATCCTGATGCCACATTCTCCTTCATGTAGTACAGCTTCTCTGATGATTTGCTCAGCATTCAGATCGAATAAATACGTATGCTGATGCACACCTTTCCTGATCACAAAGCATAGAATATTCCCTTATTCTGTTTCCACAGTTGCCTCTTGATTCATGTACAGGTTCTGAAGGAGCACAATGAAGTGTTCTGGGTTTCCTATTCTTCTCAAAGTTATCCATAGTTTGTTATGACCCACACTGTCTAATGCCTTGGCATAGCCAATAAAACAAAAGCAAACCTCTTTTTGGTATTCTCTGCTTTCAGTCAAAAATCTATCGGATATCAGCAATGAAATCCCTTGTGCCATGTACTCTTCTAAATCAGCCTGTACCTTTGGCAACTCCCTGCCATTGTACTTCTGAATTGATCTTCAGTAAAATTTTACTTTCATGTTGTAACAGTGATATTGTTCTACAGTTTGTACTTTCTGGTGGATCATTTGGTTTGGAATAGGTACAAATATGGACCTCTTTCAGTCAGTTGGCCAGTGAGCTTTCTTCCAAATTTCTTGGTATAAACGAGGGAGTGCTTTCAGTGCTTCGTATGCTTGTCAAAGTATTTCAATTGGCATTCCATCAATTTCCTGGAGCATTGATTTTTGGCTAGTACCTTAAGTCCAGGTTGGACTAATCCCTTCAATATCATTGGTTCTTGATCATATGTCGTTGTTAGGTAGCATTGAGTCAGTTCTGACCCATAGAGTCCTTATATATAACAGATCAAAACACTGCCAAGTTCTGCACCATTCTCACAATTGCTCCTCTGACTGAGCTCATTGTTGTAGCCATGGTGTCAATCCATCCCCTTGAGGACCTCCCTCTTTTTGGTCTCCCTACAATTTACCAAACATGATGTCCTTCTCCAGAGACCCTTACTCTGGTTACAGACCTGATGCACTTAAAATTGAAGTTTACTTGACATTGTGGTCTACTTCCTGTAAAAGCAGACATTGTAGGAAAACTTGCTTGCTGCTTGCTGGGTCTGTATCTTGCACCTGGCTTGTCAAACTCCATTTCTTTGGGCTTGAGCCAATAGCCTATCATCTGGCCTGGTGACCTTGAATTCTTTTACCTCTTAGTCATAAGTCTAACCTGCTGACCTTGGAAGTGCCTCTGCAGCCACCAACCTGTGGTGTTCTTGCTAACCTTCCAAAGATCCATGAATCAGGAAAAGCCTCCAATTGAATATCTGGCCTACACACTTGAAGCTAGATTGGACTTACCTCTAATTGTGTGAGTCATTTTCATGATATAAGTTTCTCTTTCTGGGTATGTATGTGTGCATATGTATAGATAAAGGCATAGAAACAAACCAGGAAGCAAGAAGACCAGGACTAGTAGATGTAGAGGTAGATGATTCTAAAGTCAGTAGGTCAGATTGAAAACTAATGGCTCTCAGGTTCATTAGGCAATATGGCAGGCCATCGGCTCAAATCAGAGGAGCCAGAAGTCCATGAGCTAGATGCAGGACCCAGACCATCAAGAAACAAACTAGGTTCCTCTCATCATCAATTTTTGTATGAAGTAAGTCACACATCCCCAAAATACATTAGGGTTGTGATGTGAGTAAAGAGTTACACTCCACCCTAATCTATCCACAACTGTTTGATTATTCATAGCAGATTCCATCATGGAGCTGATTACATTATATTATGTAACATATGCATCTATTATGTTAGATCACATGATTGGGTGGCCTTAACTGCTAAACTAGCAAGAATTCTAACCTGGCCAAGTTGACACAAAACCAATCACAGGGAGGAAATAGGATAACCAATATTACATTGTGGGATTGCAATCAACGAGGTGAAACAAAATGTGTTATGAATTGTTGAATGAAAAACTGATCTGCTCTCTAGAACTCCACCTAAATGACAATAAAATACAATAAGTGAGATTTGCTTGTGGCACATTTAATAGAAAAGAGGAGAGATGGGATCTGAGGATAATGGAACATCCCTGTATAATTTATCAAGGTAGAAATCTACATAATATTTAAAATAAAGCAGTGAAACTCCTAATGCACACATATAAAGCATTGCTTAAATGGATGCAAATTTTATCTTAAACATTTAAATGATTTTTATGTTAAGGAAAACTTCTATGATTTTTAGAAAAGAAGCAAAAAAACAAAACAAGACAAAACAAAAAAAAAACCAACTGGTGAACAAACAAAAAACTATTGTTCTAAAAATAATAAAATATGATTACACCTGCTAACTTCATCCAATCATTGAAACCAAGTGAGTTGATAAAGCAAAAGAAATGCCATAAAATAATTAAAAAATATTGTGAATGAAAGCAATTAAGCTTTGAAACACGTATTGCTCTATGTCCTTATGTTAGGGTATTGTTAGGGTGTAGTAGATTTGTTTGACTAACTGAATGCTTTTAAATAAAATTACCTTTCTTTTGAGATAAGCACGATATCATGAAAATGACTTTTATAACAGGTTGCATAGAAAAATCGAGACTTACTTTTCGGTTCTGACTTTTGGAGCTTGAAGAAATTCATTTATTGGCCTGCATCTAATTTTTCCAAGCTATGAAATGAGATTAATTGTTTCAAAAACACTTTGAAAACCTTAAATGGAAGATAACTCTCAAAGTACAGCAAAGCACCAGATATTTTACTCTTCTCATGCTAATCTTATTTCGAAAGTTTTGTTCTTTTTCCCAGTTTCATAGAGGAAACACCATCTGCAAAATTCATCCTGTTGTGTGGAATTATAAGAAGGGAATGGAAGTCAACCCTGAATTTCCTTTGCTTTTGGTGTGTGTAAACCCAGTCTTTAATGTTATTGCCCTGTTGTTTCTGTGGTTCACTTTCCTCTACGTCAACTGCCTTCGTGTGCAGGGCTTTCTCCGAGATTAAACACTGGCCTCCCTGGCAGCATGTCTACAGTGTCATCTGCCAGTTCTTCCCATTCAGCCCACAGAAAGACACTCCTCCCCCACCCAGACGTGTTCTGGCGCCTCATCCCCGTCGGAACCTTGGCAGAGAAACTAGCCAATTATTTTACTATCACACTAAATATCACACACAATGTGATGGTGAGGCCGGATCCAAGGAGGAAAATGGAAGAATGCAAGAGGGGAAATTCTTTCTATTAACATCCAAGAGAATTCTCAAAAAAATCCAGTAGTTTCAGATTAGACTGAAATAGGTGTGATTCTAGTGTAGAGTAGCAGAAGTTATGTAAATTGAGAAAAGTGAGGGTCGATCTAGGATATTCCTCTAGTCAAGAAAACTGCTCCACTTCTATATATGATATTCTGTATATGAAGTCCAGAATAGGGAAATCTAGAGAGACAGTAAGTAGATTAATATTTACCTAGGGGTCATGACAGGGGAGGTTAGGGGGAAGTGGGGAGTTAACAACAATGAGTATGAGATAAAAATGTTCTGAAATCGATTTGTGGTGATGATTGAACAACTCTTCTTAATATGATTGAGTGATTCATTTGTATATCTAAATTATATACCAATAAAACTATTAAACTATCTTCAGTCCAAATACCATTAAGGAAATGCATAAATGATACAAGAAATAAAGAAAGAAGACTGTCCCACTTCTGGAAGATGGAGATGGTCTGTCAATTTGTGAGGTAGTCTGGCAGCTGGAAGCTGAATCTATTGGGCTGGTGGGATGTGCAGTGTGCTTTTGATCAGCTTCTCCAGGTGGGCTTGAAAATGGGGCATAAAAAGAAGGTGATCAAAATAGGCTGGATGATGAGTCAAGTTAGGGGGTGAAAAATTTAGCTCTAATTTAGATCCTAGAGAATTTTTCTATTGAGATATTTTGCTACAGACAAAGTATAACTTTAGTAGTTTTCAATACATAAAAATACATTGGATATTTTAGTTCCTACATAAGCATTTGCAAGCCTCCTATTATCCCTCTCCCTCACCTTCAGGACTCTAATACCGACTTTGCTCTTTGGGAAATATAATATGGAAATGACCTTGATAGAGGTTCTTGATGACCTTAAGTGCATCCTTGACAACTAAAAGATGTTGGTCAAACATGACTTTGAGGAAGCAAGGATTGGAAACCTCTGAAACTGTGGTAGGAGTCTATTTAAAATCTTTATTGCGCTTCCCCTGCTTTTCGCAAGGAGTTCAAGGATTGTGCAGATATTTTCTTGTCCAATATACACTGGTAATAATACAGTCAAATCTCAAGGGCATCCCCAGGGCTGCTTATCTTTATTTCAAAGATGGGTCCCTAGCCCAAGGTTATTCAGGATGTTCGGCTGAAGGCATAGTCCCGATCTCAAGACCTATGAGGAACTGTCCTGAGCTCCTCAGAAACACGTGGACAGCCCCTGTAAAACCATCAGATGAAAAAGAAGCAAGACGGTGGTAATATGGTCAGAGACTTTTATTTGTGCCTAAGTGTTCACATAGAGAAGGGACTCAGAGTTTAGATATTTGCAGTTTCCAAATGAATTGTTTGTTTGTTTTTTAAAGTGATTTGGGTGAAAGTTGACAGAGCATTCGATTTTGCATTCAACAATTTATGAACCTTTTGCTTTGTAGTATTAGTTGCAACTCCTTCTTCCTTTATTTCATCTTTCCAGATTTCTTTCTTTTATGTCCCTTCCTGCCACCTGAGCTTTGGTTTTGGGCAAAAGCTGCCCTTTGGGGCTCATATATTTGATTATTCTGGGAAGTGCCTTCTTCCCAAGTGTTAGTGTTTATTTTGTAGGTCCATTTGCTTTTTGGTTACCAGGCCAATCCTGGAGGTGGGTTTGGTTTACAGATGTCTAAGGATCACATTGTTGGGAGTTCCACCAGTCTCTATCAGGCCAGTAAGTATGATCATTTTTATGACTTTGAATTTAGTTCAACAGCTTTCTCTCATTCTATTTAGTGCCTCCTGTTGTCCTGATGAGAGTGGTCTGCAGTGGTGGAGGTGGGGCACCAGCTAGTTCTTCTGGTCTCAGGGTCATAGAGATGGTGATGTGAGTGGTCCATTAATTCTTTGGACTAATTGTTTCATTGAGTCTTTGACTTTCTCCACTTCTCTGACCTGAATCATAAATGGCCATCTGCTAGCTTTTAAGATGCCAGTCTCTACTCACTGAAGTAGGATGTAGAACATAATCTTTATGGATTTTGTTACATCAATTGAGTTCGCTGTCTCATGATGCCCCAAACTTAGGGACTCATTCTCTCAAGATGTTTGCTTATGGCTAAATGGTCTTCAGAATTCCCCCCCCCCTGTTTATTTTCTACATGGAAGAATTTATAAATCTATATGTAGAAATATTGTCTACCAAACCTGTATGAGTGGGCTTCACTGAAAAAAAATCATAACCTTTAATGTATACATTTATTTAATAGAAATTCCATTTTTCATTTCTTTTTGCCCTGAACTTTTTGAAGTCCTCTAATATATGGTCAAGGAATCCTGATGGCACAGTGAGTTACGAATCAGACTGGTAACCACAGGCCTGTGATTTGAACCCACTAACACCCCTAAGGGAGAAAGAGGAGGCTTTCTACTTCTGTAAAGATGTAAAGACTTCGAACCCCAAATGGGGCAGTTATATTGTGAACTATAAGGTCACTGTGGGTGAAGATTGGCTTGATGGGAGTGAGCTTGGGTTTTGGCTGGTCATGGGTATAGCTGTTTGCCTAGCAAGACCTGTTAAACTTACATGACTACCAATGCATCCACTCATAGATTGCTCTTTGTAATTACTGATATTGCAGGGTAGGGTATGTAATAATGTTTACCTTTACTGAATGTAACTCTTGTGTTCATCTCAATGCCCTTTTTTGATTTAGTGATATTATGGTAATCACCCTCTAATTGTATACTGTTTTTTCTGTACCCAAATTAATACACATGTGTCTATTATCTAGTACATAATTTTTACTCTCCTCTCACTCCATCCTTAGTAACCATCAATGATAGTTTATACCGTAGTGTAAGCCTTTCTTTGACATTTTATAATAGTTATCTCATACAATATTTGTCCTTTCGTGATCAACTTCTATTGTTCATCATAATGTCATCCAGGTTCATCCACATTATGAGGGGTTTTGCAGATTCTTAGTTTTCTTAATGTTGCACTCTATTTCATTGTTTGTATGTATCATATTTGTTCATTCATCTATTTATCCACACTTAGGTTATTTCCATTGTCCTGCTATTGTCAATAATGTTCTGTGAACGTGGTATGCATACATCTATGTCCCAACTCTTATTTCTCTAGAATACATATCTCGTAGAGAGATTGCTGGATTAAAGGATATTTCTAGATTAAATGGTATTTCTATTTCCAACTTTTTAAGGAAGCGCCATACTGTTTTCTACCATAGTTGTAGCCCTTTACAGCTCCAGCAGTGTATGAGGGTTCTAATCTCTACACACCCTCATGGACCTTTGATGTTGTCTGTATTACTGACTTTGCTGTAATTGCTAGTGTGAGGTGAGGCATCATTGTTTTTATTTGCATCTCTCTCATGACAAATATCACCACTTGTCTGTCAGTGTGTCATCTTGTGGTGGCTTGCAGGCTGCTGTGATGCTGAAAGTGATGCCACTGACATGTCAGACACAAGCAGAGTCACCCAAAGTAAACAGATTTCAGTAGGGTTTTCATATTAACAACGGACTACAAAGAAGAAATAGACTGTCCACTTCAGAGGAGTTAGCCACTGAATGCCTATAGATAGCATTAAAACTTCGTCAGTTATTGAAAACCTAATGAATACAGGCAGAACATTGTTAAAGATAGAGCCGGAAGATGAGCTCCTCAGGTCAGAAGACACTCAAAATATGACTGAGGAAGAGCTGCCTCCTCAAAGTAGAACTTGACATTGATAGAGTAAAGCCTGTAGGGCTAAAGCTGTCAGGACCTTCATTTGTTGATTGGCATGATGCAAAATGAGAAGAAACAGCTACAAGCATCAATTAATAATTGTTGTGGTTGAATTTTATGTCACCTTGATGGTACCTGTAAGGAGGCAGGTGGGGGAGTCCAATCTGTCAATCAGGTGGTAGGTAGTCTGGTAATACCTCCTTTGGGTGTGGCCTTTTTTATAAGAGTGAAACTAGGAACTTTTCCCTCTTTCTCTGGCCCTTCACTTTCACCTTTTCTGCGACTCTTGTCTGCCTCCAGGGTGGGCCCATATGGGCTGCTGACCGTGGGAGACAACCTCAGAGCTGTGATCACCCGACCATGCTCCCCAACCTTGGGTCCATTTGACTCTGTACCCATAGGCCTTTGATCTCCCTGTATCTGACTTCACCTTTCTGTGTCATTGGTCTTTGGCTACTTGATTCTGAAGAGGGCACTGGCTAGCATCAGACGAATGGACTTGAGTTGGACATGGCTGGGATGCCTTCTCAAGATAAAAGTGTAAAGTTCTTTTTTACAGTCCATATATACTTGAGTATAAACTGAGTTTTTTCCAGCATATTTAAAATAAATCATTTTATTGGGGGTTTGTACACATCTTATCACAATCCATACATACATCCATTGTGTCAAGCACATTTGTACATTTTTTGCCATCATCATTCTCAAAACATTTTCTTTCTACTTGAGCCCTTGGTATCAGCTCCTCATTTTTCACCCTCCCTTCCCACCCCACTCCTTCATGAACCCTTGATAATTTATAAATTATTATTATTATGTCATGTCTTACACTGTCTGTTGTCTGCCCCTCCCCCAGGGAGGGGGTTATATGTAGATCCTTGTGATCAGTTCCCCCTTTCTACCCTACCTTCCCTCTACCTTCCCGGTATCACCCCTCTCACCACTGGTCCGGAGGGGTTTATCTGTCCTGGATTCCCAGTGTTTCCAGGTCCTATCTGTACTGGTGTACATCCTCTGGTCTAGCTGCATTTGTAAGGTAGAATTGGGATCATGATAGTGTGTGTAGGGGTGGGGAGGAAGCATTAAAGAATTAGAGGAAAGTTGTATGTTTCATTGGTGCTACACTGCACCCTGACTGGCTTGTCTCCTCCATGTTACCCTTCTGTAAGGAGATGTCCAGTTGCCTACAGATGGGTTTTGGGTCTCCATTCCGCACTCCCCCTCCTTCACAATGATATGGTTTTTTCTTTGATGCCTGATACTTAATCCTATTGACATCTCGTGATCACACAGGCTGGTGTGCTTGTTCCATGTGGGCTTTACTGCTTCTCAGCTAGATGGCCGCTTGTTTACCTTCAAGCCTTTAAGACCCCAGAGACTATATCTTTTGATAGCCAGTCACCATCAGCTTTCTTCACCACATTTGCTTATGCACTCACTTTGTCTTCAGCAATCATGTTGGGGAGGTGAGCATCATAGAATGCCAGTTAATAGAACAAAGTATTCTTGCATTGAGGGAGTACTTGATTGGAGACCTAATGTCCATCTGCTACCTTAATGCTAAACCTATAAATATCTGCACATAGATCCATTTCCCTATCATCACATATAAATATATTTACATATGTACATGCCTATATTTAGACCTCTATAAATGCCTTTTGCCTCCTAGTTCTTTCCTCTATTTCATTTTACTTTCCTCTTGTCCCACTATCATGCTCAGTCTTCATTTGTGTTTCAGTAATTCCTCTCGGTTACATTGCCCATGATCAAGCCCTACCAGGCCTCCTACACCCTCCTTGCCACCTATTTTGGATCACTTGTTGTTCCCTTGTCCCTGGGTTTGTTAACACCCACTTCCTTTCCTCTGCCTCCCCTTCTCCCATGTTCCCCTGGAACCATCAGTCCTATTGTTTTCTCCTCCAGATTGTTTATCCAGCCTATCTTATCTAGGTAGACCTGCAGAGATAATAATATGCACAAAAAACAAAACAGAGCAAAACAAAGCAACAAAAGAAAACAACAATAGCAACAAACCAATGACAAAAGAAAAAGGGAAAAGAAAAGCATGTAAATAGTTCAAGGTCTGTTTGTTGACCTTTAGAAGTATTTTCTAGTCAAGTATGATGGTGTGCCACGCCCTGGGTCCAAAGTCTATTTTTGGTACTCCGTCGGGATTTCCTTGCTCTGCTCCCCTTGCTGTTCTGTTGCATGCCCTTAGTGTTTGGCCTCAGTGTGGTGGGGTCAGATCGGGCATAATTCCCACACTGTGTCTCCAATGTTTTTTCTGTAGGGCTATAGTCAGTGAGAGATGTTGTATCTTGTAGTGAGTCTGGCCGTATGGTCCTCTCTGTGCATTGGGTGCTCTGTTCAGGGATATCATTCTCAAAGCTTGGTGGGCCAAGATGTGCTCCAGGATTTCTTCCTCCCCCTTCATTTGCTCCTGTGCAGCACATTTTTTTTTTTAATGCTGAGAAAGCCTCCCAGTTTTTTGTGGTAAAATTAGGCTTATATTCTAGTCTATATATGTCATTGGTTTGGTTTCTCTAGACAACCCAGCCTAATACAACAATTAAAACCTGAATGTACAAAGTAGGAATCTAGGAATATTGCAAGTCAATAAAAATGAAAAAGAACGCACAAAAATTGATATCCTAGGTGTTAATGAGCTGATATAGACTGGTATTGGCTATTTTGAATTAGAAAGTAATATGGTTTACTATGCTGAGAACAGAACAATCAAGAGGAATAGGGTTGTATTCATTGTCAAAAAGGGCATTTCAAGATCTATGTTGAAATACAATGCTGTCTGTGATAAGATAATATCTATACACATAGAAGGAAATCCAGCTGAATACAACTGTTGTTCAAGTTTGTACCAACAACCAAAGTTAGTGATACAGAAATTGAAAAATTCTAACAATGTCTTCAGTCATTAATCAAGTATGCAATCAAGATTAATGGATAATTATTGACAATTTGAATGCAAAAGTTGGAAACAAAGAGGAAAGATCAGTAGTTGGAAAATAGTCTTGGTGACAGAAAAGAAGCTGTTGATAGAATGTATTTTCAATTCCAACGATTTGTTCATAGCAAATACTTTTTATCAAAAGGTACATGAACTTCTCCAGATGGAAAACACAAAAATCAAATAGACTGCATGGGAAGAGACAATGGAGAAGCTCAATATAAGTTCCTGAAACCAGGCCACAACTTACCTATGGAAGAGACTATCAATTACGTACATGTAAGTTCAAGTTGAAGTTGAAGGAAACAAAAAAAAGTCTATAGGGCCAAAATGTGACCTTGGGTATATCACAATCAAGTTTAGAGAATATATCAAGAACCGATTTGCTGTATTAAATACTAATGACAGAAGACTGGTGAGCCATGAGGTGACATCAAGCACAGCAACAGCCAGCATCCCCGGGAGCACCTCAGCAAGCCAGCAGGCTCCCTACAGACTGCAGCCTGCGAGCCTCTCCTTCCTATCATATAGAGTCATTAGGATTTGGGATTGACTTTAAAGCATTTAAAATTGTTTATTTATTTAATTAATTTTGTTACAATGATAGAACATATTTACCTACTTGAAGAGATTCCATGACATGTGAGCAACATAAAAATTAGTATTTTATCCACACTTGTTTTTCCCCCCTTATTAACAGAATGAACAAAAAATATAACCTTTTGATTTCTTGAGAAATTTGCAGAGAGAGAGAACGAGAGCGATGAAATTGAATTTACTGTGGACTCCAGAGCTTGAATGAGAAGTCAAGTCAGAACAAGGGTTGCCATAACCATGATTATATAATACATATTTGTATTATATAAATATTTTCTTATATAAACCATGATTATTGAATACATATTTGAAGTTAAGAATAAACCCAAATTTCATCACATGCATGATTGGAACCTTTGAAGCTAAAATGAGAATAATGGACATGGGAAAGGAAGGCAAAGCCAGAAGACAAGGTAAATCCTTGGAATTGTGTCATATCCTTTTAATTTGCTGCAATTAGGATTCAGGAACAGAAAAGGCTGAGGGAGCTACAAACTAGATTACCAAGATATTCTTGCTGTTTATTGTCGCTTCGATGGCCTCTGGAAGAGCAACTTAACCATCTCATGTCTCTATGAAACAGATATTTTTTTAAAAAAAGCAATGTCTTAGGTTGGATTTCCAGGAAACAGACCCCAAGGTTCTGAGATTCATGTGCAATAAAGGTGTTAGACGTGCTCTAAGGATAAGGAAGCAGGATTGGGCAGAGAGAGACGTTGACTTAGGATGCTTTCATGATAAAATCCTCATCTACTCCTACTAGGAATTCTGGAGTTGGGAGAACCCTTCAAAACTGTCCTATATTGGGACCTTTGTGTCAAGCCTTAATAAAATCAGTCACTGCATGCACAAATAGAGGGGTTTTATCCACATGGTTTAGTTTATGAAACAGAGTCAGAGTGGTGAAGTAACTGCCAAGGTCAAGGAGTTTCTTAGGAGAATAGCTGAGGAGTGTTTCTGGCGTGGTCTAACTCCTGACCCGGGGTCAAAGGTCCAACATACATCCCCTAGGCAAAGGAGTACAGCGTACAGTCGCTCACTGAAAACAAACCTAACAAACAAAGAGATATGCCTCAGAGAATCTTTAAGGCCACCCGATACACATACCTTTTGACTTATCATGATAACATCGATGAAACAAACTTCTTTCTTTTGAAATTATAATTTGTTCAAATACTTTTCTTTGATGCTAAAAATGTCCCCCTTTACTTAAGCTAGGATTCCTGGTGGTGTAGTGGTTGTGTTGGGTTACTAACTGCAAGATCAGCAGTTCAAAACCACCAGCCATTCTGCAAGAGAAAGACAGGGCTTTCTACTCCTGAAAAGAGTTACCATCTCCCAAACCAGAGGGGCACTTCTACCCTGTCCTGCAGGGTCACTGTGAGTTGGCATTGACTCGATGGCAGTGAGTTTGGTTGTTTGCTTACTTATAGCTTAATGAGAATCTCAGTTTAAGATTCTCCTTAGGTTTGGTTAATAGATCTTTTCTTAAAAATAGATTAGGAAATCCTTTCAATGTACTGAACACTCTCCTTTCCATTGATAAATGGCAAAATAATAAACAGTGTATAGCTTTTGTGGTTTACGTATAGAGTTCCCACCTTAAGCCTCACAGGAGTTAGAGCCTTGTGGGTTGGAGATATTATAGGAATAGCATAAAAGTGTGGAATCTCTGACTCTGAGCCACTAGGAGGGTTCCCCGAAGTCACACAGTCAGTGCAGGGAAGCCAGGCCTCCAACTCACCTTTCCTGCAGGCATGTTGTGTGTGTGTGCTCCTTCCTGCCCTGCCTCCCCCTAACACATCTTCTTTAGCTGGGAAGGTGCATGCTAGACCTGGGGTATCAGTGGAAAATCCTAAGCCAGTGTATTTTCAGAATGAGAGGTGTAGCCAGAACCCCGGCAAAAAGGGATTGGGACTCTGATCTATGAGCTCTTAAGAAAAATAATTATTTCTGGAGAAGGATTAAAAGTTTCAATAGAACTTGCTATCTGTTTTCTTTGGATGAATTCATTGTTATTAGTTAATGTGTTCTGGGCTTGAGTAACATATTAGAAGCAGTTTCAGAAAATACTGATCCAGTAACTTGTGAGAAGCATGAAGCAGACACGTACTCATCGCAACGCTTTCATAAATAGTAATATTTATTCCGATTATTTGAAGCTCTCTTGATTATAATTGTTTGAATGGAAGTCAATTCAGGAGGCATTTGCTTGGAATCTTGGGCCAAGCATTTTACTTTGAGTAGCAAAAAATACACTGTCTAAAAAAGACTATGTCTATTTTTCTTAGCTTTACTTTCGTTCTTGGCTACCTACCCAGACTAAAACATCAGAACCCAGTCCTGGAAAACCACCTCCTTATGCTTGCTTGTGGGGGAAATGTGTGTGTGACAGAGAGAGGGAAAGAGAGAGAGAGAGAGAGAGAGAGAGAGAAGGGAGGGGGAGAGAAACGGAGCTACCTGGATTTGGATGTGAAATCATGGTGAGCATGGCTTATTAAATAGACTATTTGCTGTATTGTGTTTTGATATTTAATATACTGTATTTATTGTGCTTTGATATAGATATTTCAGGGGTATTTCCACAACACAGGGCTGTTAACTTTGTGTTAAAGTACTGGGAAAATGACTTTGTAAGTATAATTTTGGAGTGTCAGAACCAATCATTTGGTTTTCCATTACTTCTTAAGGGAAAAATATGTCCAACTCTTGAAATCTTTGGTGTTTGAACATGAGTTTGGAATGAACTGAGTTTGAGAATCAAGGTATCATTGGAGTGTTCAAAGCCTTAAACATCTGTAAATTCGATGTGAGAAATCCATTGCAGGAATTTATCCTCAATAAATGATGCAGAATGATTAGGGGACAATCTGTCGTGGCCTCGCCACCCTCATCTGGACTGCCTCGTTTGGAGGTATGGGCCCCGAATGTTCCCGAAGCGTGGAGGCTAGGAACGAAACTGCCCTCAGCTCCTGTTCTTCTTCCTTACCCCAGAAACGGTTACAGGCCCAATGGAGACATTTTTGCTCTGTGTATGGTGCCTGGCCAACCTCATTTCCATATCTGTCCCACGGGAGGAGGGAATTCGGTCTCTTCACTGAGGCACAAGAGAGATGTGTGCAGGCCACCAACCCTATGTCAGCTGCAGGGAGAACCCGCTGGATTTGGGGCGCTGAAGTGGACCTTGTGCTTTCTCCTCTGTTTGTGTTTGAGTAAAGTGTGTCAACTAATGCCTGTGTGTAAATTGTGTCTGTGGTGACTGTGTGTGCATGCATGCGAATGTGAATGTGCATCTGTATGTTCAAGGGGGCTTCAAAAGTTCATTAAGAAATTCCATTATCTTTTACTTCCGTTTCCCCACGAGTGTTTTGAGGTCCTAATGTATATATGTAAATAGGTGCGTGCACTCTCTCTCTCTCTCCCCTTTTTCTGAGCCTTCTGAAAGTAGGCTACTGACATGAGAGTTCACATCTCAGTACTTCCCCTTATCTCTCAAAGAGCAAGAGCATTATCTTTTATGGCAACACCATTACCACACCTCATAAAATTACCATTAATTTAATGAGATCACCCATAAAAATTCTTACTTAAGTTGCTCTAAAATGTCTCTATAGCTGTTTTTTTCACCCTTGATTCAAAAGTCGAGAATTCTTTGATGGCACTGGTTATTAAGCCTTTAAATGCAACCCACCCACTTCCATCTCGAACACAGTCCACTGCTCCAAGTGCATGAAATCCTCTGTCTAGAGGGACAGGCTGTGTGGCCTGCATAATGCTTACATTCTGTGTCACTATTTTCATGTAACATTCCTGTGCGTGTTATGCACATAATATGCATGCACATGCTATGGACACGGCGTGTTATTTGTGGAAAATACAATAATCTGCCTCTTCCATCATGATTAGATTCAGGTTAAACCTTTCTGGCAAGAATGCTCCACAGATGGTGTGAGTACCTCACGCCATAGCCGGAAGAAGATAATATCAAGGGTCCTACTCTCAAACCACATTTGACCACGTCATTATGAGGAAGAACACCTCTTCTCTTAATTTTAAAGGCACATCCTCCCCTGCATAAAAAAGGTGAGGTGATGTTTTGAGATGCATTTATTAATAGAGGAAGATATTCATGCCTTATTAAGAATTAGTAGGAAATTTTGAACTACAATGATCTCACTTGTATTTAGAAAATAACACATATGTGGGGCATGGTCTAAAAGGAGATCTATACTAAGGTATTTACAGTGGTTATATCAAGGTTGTTTGATTGAAGGTTTTCCTCTCTTTTTTATTTGGCTATTTTTTCTTAAAAATATTTATATGTCATTTGTATAATTAAAAAGTTAATTAAATGAATCCATACAGCAACTGTCCTAAATACATGAATAAAAACTAAAAAAATAAATTCACTGCCATCAAGTTAATGTTGTCTCATGGCAACCCTCTAGGACAGGACAGAAGTGCCTCTGTGAGCTTCTGAGGCTGTAACTAGTTACAGGAGTGGAAAGCTCTGCCTTTTGTTAGGTAGGCTAGCGTAGGGATGGGGGATGTCCATTAACGTATGCCCAGAGGGCCAAGCTACGGAAACAAAGGAGTGGCGCACTGCACAAGCTCAGAGGTTTAGGTTTCCCTCTGGTAGGCATGGGTGGGCACTAAACCTGGATTGGCCCACCTAGGCCAGGTGAATTCAATTCAGCCAATGGGGTCGATCAAGGGTCGTCTACCAAGCCTCCCCATGGAATCCTTGAAAAGGCAGGAGCCCGGAGTCAAGCAGGAGAACTCTGGCAGAGAACTTTGGAAGAACTTTGAGATACTTTTGTATGCCACCGAGCAGCTTCCAGACAGGCTGCAAGTTCGGGAGGAGTCCTATGGATGCCGTGTAAACCTGAAACTTCTTCTAACTCTCATAAAACTCACTTGGATCACAAACCAGGCTTTGGCATGAATTCTTTCTTGCATGGAGCCAAGGACCGAGGTATAGATCTAGCTCCAGAGAGATCTAACATTTTCTCCCGAAGAGCATCTGGTGGTTTTGAACTGCTGAACTTGCAGTGAGCAGCCCAGTGCATAACCACTATGTCCCTAGGGCTGCAAAAGACATGAATATAGGATCTTTATTTTCCTTTTATCCCTCCTTGTTTTTGTGACAGTAATGTTCAATATGCTGTCTGAATAGCTGCAGCTAGTTTTAATTGCTATTCAAGAACCTGCTTGGCATATTTCTCTAATTCAAGGATGGAACGCGTGCACACATGCATTTCTGTGTATATCTTAATAAGTCCAGCGTACCGGGTTGTGTAATCTTAAACAAAGTCATCACGCAATTTAATGCACACATTTACATCTTGCTACAGAATAGTGTAAGAACTCTATAATCCTAACCTTTATCTATATAGTTTGCTCCCCAAACGGTTATGTGCATAGTTGTGACCTAAAGTCGGTTGACTCCTGTGCAGATGTCCTGCAATTTCAGTTAAGGAAGTGAACTTTATTTGGCGTAGTCAAGGAATCAGATGAATCAAGGAGAGGGAGCAAGAGTTATCTTTGCTGTCATGTAGTGTAAACCAGGTCGTAGGGCCACCAAAGACCAGAGGCTTAGGGCTCAGGGAGAAGGCTCAGAAAAGGCTGTTGGCTAAAGTGAGCTGAAAACAGCCAGATCACAGCCTCCCACTGCCTTTGTTATGGAGACAGCTCCGTTGTTGCTGAAAGCAAAGGCTGCTGCTGGCTTGCTGTGGATGCTGACCACACTGGAGGCAAAGATGTTGGGTTCTCTCCTTGGGGAAATCTTCATTTCATCACTCAGAAGGCAGACAAGCTGGTGCAAAAGGAAACCCACACCTAGTAACTGATACACAGCAGTGACGTCCTGCCGGGAGAGCTGAAGAACAAGGCGAGATGGCATTCTGCATTCCATTAACAGTAAGCAGGATGTGAGGGATTAGAAGGGAGTTGGATCAGGCAGCACAAGGCTAAAAATGCCCAACTAAAGCCACTGATAGTTTTCCTTAAAAAAAAAAAAAAAGGCACCATTTGTATGTATTTGCCAAGGTCAACGGTCTGGTTCTAGGCAAAATTGGCAAGTAGGTGGTGCAACTTTGCAGTGAATTGCTTCTTCTGTTTTGGTGCCCAGCCCTGCCAATGCTGGCATCTCAATCTTCTTATTCCTATGATCCCATATATAATAAGACTTATTCTGTGCTTTATACCTTTGAATTCCAGTCGTAACCCCACTCTAATAAATACTGGTAGACTTAAAGGAGCTCTAGACTAGATATCAGAAAAGCCAAGTTTAAGCTTCATGTCCATCACATACTAGCTATATGAACTTGGTCAGACCTCTTAATTTCTCTGATCCTCAGTTTTCTAGTCTAGAAGGGGGAATCAAAGTAAAGTATTTAAGATAACTTTTAGTATCTAGTCCGAGGAGAGACAGGGATGACCACTAACATGTATTAAACGTTTCATGTGTGCCGTGCCAGGCTCTGTACTAGGCTAACTTATGTAGCAGTGGTCTTGCTTTACATTACGGTGATAGTCATCATTTGGAGTCTGTGGCGTCTGAGCCCGTCTGGTGAGCTCATACGGTGGAACTTCCACAGTCTGAGGGGACTGAAGAAAATCCTGAAAGAACATTTATTCCGAGGGAAGAAACAATTCAACAGCCAAGCTTGGTTCTATAATTATTAGCACAAAGGAGTTTCTGAGTGTGTTTCATAGTGTCCCGTGGATAGACAGTTGATGGCGGTCAATAAGTGGGAGCTAGCTGTGGAGGTGTAGCAGGTTAGGCGCTGGACTGCCAACCAAAAGGTCAGCACTTGAAACTGCCGATGGTTCCTCAGGTAAAAGACGAGGTTTTCTATCTTGTTAAGAAACCCTCGGGGTCAGTTCTATGTTGTCCCTGGAGGGTCCCTATGAGTCAGCATTGACCCCATGGCAGTGGGTTTAGTGAGTTAAAAAATTTCTTTCTATATATATAAAAATATAGAAAGAATTTTTAATGAAAACATTTAAGAAACTGTGTGTAAATAGCATTGCTTTCAATATCTTTCATGGGGATACCTGACAGTAATCCAGAAAGAGGGACAGTTCCTATGAGCAAGTTTATAGTCAAGGTGCCTACCTTCAATTCCTCACCTTTCATCCTTCTGCCAGAAGGTGGAATCCAGTCCTTTTATCCCCTGGACTGTGGCCTGGCCTACTGACTTGCTTGACCACAAATATGCAACAGAAGCGGTATTCAGGGATCTCTGAAGCTCAATCTTACAAAATCGGCAGGTTTCCACTTGAGTCTCTTGATCTTAACCCGAAGTGGCCATCTTGTAAGAAGTTCACCTAAACTGAGATGAGCAAAATACCCCAATCCCAAACGCATCGCCATTTAGTCAATTCTGACTCACAGTGAACTTATGGAACAGAGTATAACTGACCCACGGGGTTCCTAAAGCTGTAATCTTTACAATCGTATCTGTCTCCCGCTGAGTGACAGGTGGGTCCAAACTACCCATCTTGTAGTTAACAGCTGAGTGCTAACCACGGTTTTCATGTCTATGAGACCAGGATTTCAAGCTTCAAGGAGTAGCCTTGGAGGCTGAAACACCATGTGAAGAAAGACAGAGATCGAGCAGCATGTAGACACAAGGCATTTGAAGAAAAAATTATCCCAGAAGAGGATATTGTGTTCTCAGAAGCCCCATCTGATATCAAAGGGACTAGAAATGAACTACCTAGGAAGTTTTCCGAAGATCCCTCATCATTCTCAAAACATTTCCTATCCACTTAAGCCCCCGGCATTAGGTCCTCATTTTCCCCTCCCTCCCCACTCTCCCCTCCCTCATGAACCCTTGATAATTTACAAATTATCATTTGTCATATCTTGCCCTGTCCGACATCTCCCTTCACCTACTTTTCTGTTGTCTGTCCCCCAGGGAGGAGGTCACATACAGTTCCTTGTAATCGGTTCCCTCTTTCAAACCCACTCTCCCTCTACCCTCCCAGTATCGCCACTCACACCACTGGTCCTG